>NW_016908532.1:632510-701311 GCF_001483705.2 Eufriesea mexicana | reverse complement strand
TCGCTGCAGTTTCGCAGAACTTTCCAGTTTTCTAAACTGCCGATATATCTTGTACGTGTTACGTTTGGGTGTACAGACTGTTGCAACGATTTTGGGTCTTCTCTTCGAGTTATGCAGTTGTCTAATAGGAGGTACCTATCCATCCAGATGAATTCTCTAGGTCTATTACCCCTCAGGTGCAGCCTGAAGTCATTCTCTCGAGTCATTCGGATATCCTTGCAGTTAATAATCGAGCTAATAAACGGTACAAAATTCTATTGCCCATGAATCATAAGACCAAGTCAGTACACTGTACTGATCTACAGTACACCTACATCCCTGAAGGATTGATGCACTCTTGACAAGCAAGGAGTAGCTTCCTTCAGTATCATCGATTTGTACGACTGTCCAATCAAGATATATTTCACCGTGAAATGTAAATAAATTAAATCTTCTGAATTTCAAAATTATTGGGAATACTGAGAATAGGCGAATTGCTGTCTATGATTCTTCGTGCAAGCTTGCAAATTTCTCGCGAAGAGCTGAGAAATTTGACTTGGAATAATCGGTCAAGATTTGATCAGGATGCTAATTCTCTCGAGAACTACTTCGATGATGGTTCAATATCGGAAGAAAATGAAGTTAATGGATAAATTAGGGTAAATTCAGCCAGATGTTTGCACCGACTTCGCACAAGTTGCACAAAATTTCTCTGACCCTTTGAAGGATCCTGTTGGAAATTTTCATCTCCAGGAAGAGCCAAAAATGGCCGTTCTCTGTCATCCTCCTTTTCATTCAATTTCCAAAGTTCCAAATACAATTTTGGTGCACCCTCTGAGTTTGTGGCACTCGCACGATGCCAGGTACGTAGGAAAAGTCGCGTAAAAGCGTAGGATTCGTTTGGTTGGCGAATTTCGAAATTCTTCGAGTTACGATGAATGTATGGGACATTTGCGTTAAGAAATTGAAATATTAACGATCACACGCATGGGATCCTGCTCGCTTTAATTACGAGGATCGCGGCGTGGAGGATGAAATTGGTGTACACTCCGTTTTAATCTTCCTCATCTAATCTTACCCCTCTGGCTGCGCTCTCCTGGTCGGTTAACAATATCTGTCTCTATAGTTCGCGGGTGTACTTAAGTTCGTATCAGTTAATTAATTCATTACAGAAGTCCCGTTCCATTATAGGGAGTAAGCCTAATTACCTGACGAAAGAGAAGTTTAAGGGGCCTCCGGAGGAACCACGTGCGCATCGTCGAATGTTTCCGCGAGTTTGTTGCCACTGTTATCCGCCCCTGCCGAGTGTTTTCGAGGAGATGCCGCGGACTCGTTGGAATTATCTGCTAGATGCGTTTTCCTCGCGATGAAGCAGCTTTTTCACGTGTTTTGCGCAGAGCCTGCTTGAGATTTAGCGGGAAACGTCGTCTCGGCGTTATTGTTCAATTTTTGCGAATTTTCGTCTTAATTCGCACGGTGATGAATTACATCGTACGACCGAAATTATACTTCACGTGCTTCAACGTGTGTAAAATTTTTGTATAATTTTATGGCACGCGATTATATTTTATTTTATATTTAATAATGTATTTGTAATTCAGGAAATTCAGTATTTTTTTAACATACAATTTTTAGAACTAGATCATAGTGCGAGGGGTAAATGGTTTCTATGTACGTACTGTTCTCGCGATAGTTTAGGGCAATAAGTAAATAAGCGGGCAAACTGTGCTGTTGTATTTGAAATATATAAAGTTAACAATGGTACGACCTATAATTCGAACCTAAATATAATAATAATTGAAGTGATATGATGAAGATAAATACCTAGGTGCACAGGGTGATTTATGGCACTTACATAACCTAAATAATTTCTAGAGTAAAGGTTGTATGAAAATATTTTTAGTCAAAAAATACGTGACATTAAAAATAGAAAATATTTAAGTATAAATAGGTATTAATAAAAAATTATATTAATTAGGTAAAATCATTTCTATTTCGGTGTAAGTTAATGTTAATTTTGTTAGAGGCAACTGCACGTGTTTAGTAACTCTAAAAATAAAACGTATGACTGGTTATGCAGTTTTAGTGTTAAGAGTGTCAGTGGCTCGAGAATACGAGCAGTAGTTGTATCCGAAATTGCAGTGACGCCGCGTCAGACTATATCGTGATATGTACTACTTACGGTTTTCCTTATGATCGCACGGAACTCGAAGAAAATTATATTTTAAGCAATTTAAGAATTTTATTTTATTTATCAACGTGTTCGTATAAATTATTCCTTGCCAGTTTAGAAGGAACAATTTAACCGTTTGCAAAAGCGAGTAAAAATTACTGAATTTTCCGAATAAACGAGGATCAATGTAGTTTGGAAATAAAATCAAAATATCTTTATTCACACCAATTGTTAGATACATTTGACGTGCTATTTTCAATTTGGTTGACGAAGTAAATATTCTATTTTATTCAAACGTGACGCGTAACGAAGTGATAGGTTATTTTCTCAAGCGGGAAATTTAAACAGGAGATGTTCTATAAAACTATGTACGATACGTCAGTCAATTAGCTCAAACGTTTCAATTATGCTATGATATTTTGTGTAAAAACACGTCTTCGAATATGTTCGAATATAAATATATTATAATATCGAATATAAAATATATAATCGAATATATTCAGTTGAATAAATAAGTTATGAATATAATTTCGTGATGAATATGAATAACCTACACAAGCTGAAAGGTTAAAGCGGAAAATAAAATTCCCCTTTGGTGAAACGTAATTTTAGCATTTTATTTGTTTTTTTAATAAATAATGTTCTCTTTCCACAGTTTGAACAGCACACATAATATACGTTTAATATTTCATACGAGAATTATTCCCTTTCGAAAATAAAAAAATAGGTTACAATTTTTTTGTTAAATCGTCTGTAAATACTATTACTTTTTAAAAAAATAAATATCGTTATTTATACGATACATTGGTTTTAAAAGAATTATCGGTTTTTTTAACAATCTCAATAGATAGATGTCAATTCGACAAATGAGCTCCTGCATCGTACCACGGTCTTATATAGCCGGCGACTGTTGCCGAAGTAGACCGAAAAATACCGATCGTTGCCGAAGGAGAACGAGAAGTGCCGATCGTTGCCGAACCGATGATGAAATTCTTTTCTGACACAACAGTGAATACTTTCGTGAATTCTTTATTATTATTCTACATTTGTGCTTCGAATTGTACTTTATTAGCGATATCATTGTATTATGAACAGTACAGGTAATAATTCATACATTTTTTAGTAACTGTAACTACATTTGAGTATAAGTTCTCGTGAAGTGTGTTAAAATATTCCTATTAACTCTCTCCTTTGTAGGTTTGGTGGTTAAAATGTGACGTGCTCCTTTTATTTTTTACTATTTTACATTATCAAAGGATGTTACACATAAAACAGGTAATACCAAAAGTTTTTCGTTAATAACCTGGGAACTATTAAAGACTCGCGACTAATATTTTACGTTTTGAATCTACTACTTTCCGATTGCGACCGAAATTAATATTTCATCGATTTCAGTTCGTCGTAACGGTTACAGGAGGTAACGGTATTATCGAGCTCGATGCTTTCGTTCGACAAGAAGCTAAATAAGAATAGAAATATCGAAATTATGCTTACCAGAATAGACAGGTGGCTGGTTAGATACGTACCCAAAGCGAGATCGCTTTCCGAAACTGATTCTGCGATTCAACAAGGAACGTAATCCGCGTAAATCCCGCTTTCAGGGCGACTAGGCTGCTACGTATGCTCGCATGTGACTACCTTTGTTTCTGTACATACAGTTCTCCGTTTCGCTCACAAGCTAAAGGTGAAAATCGGGCCGTCTGTTTGCCAATTACGTGCGTGAAACAAATTCAACTGTGAAATTGGTGGATCCGGCAGATCGAACTGTAGTGCATAGAAATTCATTTTAACGTTTCGGAAGCCGTTTGTAAAATGCTAAAATGCAATCACGGACGATGAAAGGTGCGCGTTATCGCATGGGAAATTCGAACCGCGTGTGTACCGGTAGATTAAATTTCCATTTGGAAGTCGTTCTTATCCTTAACCTATCTTTCCGATCTTATCTTTGCGCGAAGTGTTGGCTAGAATTTTCCAACCTCTTGTTCCCCGTTCTGTTTCTCTCATAACACCTCTTATTTATCAGCATAACTTACCCACTTTCTTCAACTTTTATACACCGTCGTTATCTTTCGGCGTGGAATTTCACCTCGAATAAGGTGCAATCTAACTTTAGCAACGGGAATATTTTTCCTCCTTAACTTACGCGTAATCGATTGATGAAGGAAAGTAAACTTTTGATTTTATTATATTATGTTATATTATAATATTTCCATTTTATTATTTTATTATAACCGTTGCTTATGCATGGTTATAATACAATTGCAACGAGACACTCGCGTCTAGGTTTGACAGTGAAGCACCTTCATTACGATAATCTACGATCATATAATTATTAGGTGTAATTACTGCATTATATTTTTGAAAGATATTTATTGGTCACATTGTATATACGTATTCACAAATCTAATTTACATGTGTCTACTTTCGTCGTGGGTACTAATACATATTTATCGAAAATTAATGTCACGCTACGGTAAGAAATCGAAATAACAAGGTGTGAATTAGAGGTTAGGTCTGTCGTTACGTGTCAGACTTACTCGAACGTCGTAGCCCGTTAATTCTAGGGATGCAAAGAAAACGGAGGTGCCCTAGTAAATTATTATTTATTCCCTATAGTTCCATTCGAGCGGGCTATTTCGAGGCAGAACGTAAGAGCCAGACGATCGCAATTTACATCGAAACCGTTCACCCGGAGTCGATGCTTTGCTAGCACGAAAGACGAAGATCCTTCCAGTATCTTCTCTCTTCTACATATATACGTGTATACACGTTGTACACGGTTTACTCCTTCTCGTTACGTCATACACGATGTTCCAAATTTTACGTATCCATAACTGCAGTACCAAACGTGTAAACAACTGTCGGCCATTTTGAATAACTAAAAAATATTGAATAACTTGAAGGATTGAGAACTGGGCTTAATGAGACAGCAATGAAATATAATTATAAATTATTGGAATTATTACTAAAAAGGAACATAGACATATAGAGATACAGCTCTTGCGTGATACGACGTTAAGGAGAATTAACCTAATCTTTTGCTAACTGTTTTAACCGTTAAATTGGAATTCTAATTATTTAATCCGTCGATTGAAAATATCTGAAATAGCTCGAATATTCTATAAATTTCTAAACCTGATCTCCAATTCTCGAGCACCCCAATATTTCAAATACGTTCCTCTTAACTCGTTATAATTGAAACATATTATTGCGAACTAGCATCAAACGAAATGAATATGGAAGAGTAAGAGATTAAACACAAACATAACAACTCACTGCGTCACCATACAAGAATAAAATAAATTTCCATACACCCGAAATGATAAAATTAATATTCTTTATATAATACGTACGTACGCATATTCTGCGAGCAAAAAGAGGAAAAAAATGTCATACAGACTCTTGAATATCGGTTCAAAAATTATTATAAAAATATAAAATTATACTGGACTTGTTTCTCTTTGGATATCGTGCAAGGAGAAATTAACCTAACAATATACGTAACACTTTTGACTTATTTTCATACCAAGTGTAAGTGGAACCTTTATTTTTTTGTGGCGTCAGCCTGCATCGAGATTTATTTTGCTTCAAGGAAAATTGATAAGCTGAATTGTTTCTTGAAATTAGGCTGAATGACGCAATGGGCCGGTGTCATAGAGTCTATGGGAACCTTGCTGACGGGTTGGAAGGACACTTTTCCGTAGGCCACCATGCTGCTCGCATTACAGAAAACCTCGAGCTCCCGTTTATTTTATATCATCAAGAAATTTGAAATATAACTAGGAATATGTAGCGACCAACATTCAAACCCTCACCGCTAAATTAAAAATGGAGGCGGGGCTAAGGCAGGGCCTGCTAGAAAGCCTTACTGATGAGTCCATTATCAGGCCCAGGTCGAAACGCATCCCTTCCTCGCGTGCTTCTACCTGCTACCCTATCGTAGCAAGACAGTCATCAGGATACCAACCGGCAGCATGTAGAAACCACAAAATTAAACAAACCCCACAAATGGAAGTTCTTGTTAAGTATTAACCCTTTCTTTGCCACACAAGAATATATATATTGAGAAATTTGGGGGAAAAATGGGAGACACCCGGTATATATATAAATAATCACGGCGTGTCTTTAATTTTAGACTTACATACGTCGCGCGGTGGCGAGGTGAATGTCTGAAAGCAGCTATAGAGGGAGCAAAAGTCGGTATACAGGAGCCAGTATGAAGCTCGCAACGTCGAGGAAAAGGAAGCATCTTATCCAGCGGAAAATGGGCGGCACGGTTAAGTTCCAGGCTTGAAGTTCGCCTATTACCGTATATAATAAAGAGCCGTTATTCCGTGGCGCTCTTATCTCTAAGGTAGCCGTGAAATAAAGAGACGTAGACTGTGCCGGGAGTGGAGAAGGAGACTCTGCTAGACGAGGACTCTCGGCTCGGCTCGACTCGGCTCGTCTCCGGCCGGCGGGACGAGCAGAAGCCCACAGGCTTCTGCAAACATTGCGTCAGACCCGAGTGAAACCGAGCGCAACCGAACACGAACGAGAGAGAGACCGAGCGCTCTCGCTGATGAGACGCTCCTGAGATACGTTTGTCGCTGGCCTGATAGAAAAAGTCTCTTTCGCTCTTTATTTCATCGAGACAATGGCTCGGGGAACGTATTATAAGCGACGACGCTCCACGAATTGGCTTGTCCTTTGTTATCGGATTTCGACGTCGGGATCGGATAAGGACCCTGTGAGAAATATTGATGCGACGTTAACGAGAGACATCGCTACTCGGATGACCCTCGAATCGCCGCGCTGTCGACTCTTTTAGCCTCCCAATTATAACCTACAAATTGTTTTATTCCGATTTGCAAAATATCCAGCTCGGTCGTTGCGATTTGGTTCGATCAACACGTAATTTCATCAAACTCGAGATTTCTTCTCAATTTGCCCCTCTTCAATTTCATAGACACTCGATAACGATTCCGTGATAGAAATAAACGATCCGTATACTGTACGTTCTAGAAAAGAAGGCACAGCGCGTTTACACTGCTGATTATCTCTGCGGACACTCCTTTGATCACCGGCAGTGACTGTTATTGGTCCAAAAGCGGTGACGAAAATCACCTGCCCGACACACTATGCCTTCTTTCCTCGAATGCACAGTAGGGAATTATTTTCGGCCAATAATGGTCACTGGGTAATCACGCGGTGAGAATTTAAACACGCTGTGACTTCTTTTCTCGAACGCGCTGTACCTAATTCACCGTGGTTCGTTCTCGGAAAGAAACAACGCCATTTCGATATTTTAAATGATTCGTTTTTTCGCGCACGGTTAATGCACGTAGTGTTAACGGTACTCGTACTTGCCTTTCAATCTACCTCGAATTTGAAAATAACCGTTACACTTTAATCTTATGAAAAATTTCCACTTCTCCAGAGCTGGTTATTTTCTTTTGCGATAAAGTACGAAATGAACGTTACATTTTAATCTCCGTGAATTTCGCTCTCACAAAAGGATCTAGAGTCCCTTCTTTGCTTTTTATGATTCTCGCAAGCGTGAAACTCGATCCGCGTGAGATGTTCGACTGGCAACGCGACTCGAAGATCTGCATAGACGTGGCATCGTCTCGTTTCCGTCGCGAGACACGGCAATTTTAATTCGAACGCGAATCCTCGTCTATAAATTGCAGACCGATAGGAATCTATTATACCAGTGCCCAAAATTGAATTCCACTGCGAGCGTTAACGTTCCGTAATAGCCTAGCAATTATGGACTTTAGAAACGGGGATTATATCGTAGCTCAGGCGAATATATCTCGCGACTAGTTATTGTATCGACCAAAATATTTCTTGCATCGATGAACGACGCATTCGATAATACTATCGCGAAACCAGAACTCATTCGGAACTATCCTTTCCCGTGGAATCGTTCACAGCGTGTTCAGCTTTAAATTTCCTTCATCATTGTCGTAAACTTCGCAATAAGCTCGCGTTTTACCCCGTTTTATCAAACGTTCGATTAAACGTTTACGAGGACTATGAATTTTAAAGTGGCCTATAAAATCGATATATCATGCCCGTAATCTTGCCTTTAATTCCACGAATTAAAATATCGACTTAACGGCGCTCTTTCTAGGGGAATCACGCAAATATTTCATCAATCGCGAATAACTACTGATAAAATTCTTTAGTGGCTATGTTTCTCCACTGATGATACCTTTACAACTACTCACCCGTTATACGCGTTGGTTAGCGACCGCTGCGAAGCGGAAACATTTTTATTAATATTTCGGAAACTACTTAAAATTTGAAGCTGAAATTTTAGATTTATGGTTTACTCTCTCATCCTTCCCACCCGACCAAATTTCATCTCGATCGGACACTAGTATAACTATGATTACAACTGATCTATTTTTGTTTGTTTCTTCTTGTAGAAAAATGGTGCGAAATTAATAGAAGAATTAAAATGGCGACGTGGTAAATGGAAGCAGCGAACACTAGGATCTTCCGTGCAGGACATTACAACATCGTTTATCATCCTCCACTACCAAGCTTCTGAAAACGGTAAGTATTCTCACACGCATTTATACGGTCCAATAAATTGTTTAAGGTCAAAATTCCAGTCCTTTCCGCGCGCTGGTGTCGCATAAATAAACGCTCGGGGCGGATGGAACGTGAGAAATGCTTCCTAACCTAATGCGTTCCATGAAGCATGCAAAACATTATTCATATTCGACTTCGGTTCACCTCGTTTCGAAAATATTGACCAACTTTTCCGATTGCCATCGGATTCGCGTATGGCCTCGTCGTAGCCTCGCGTTGTCGCGTTCAGCCCGAATTATGGCGGCTAATGGCGCCTGTACGATCGTGATCAGTGGCGTAGAACAAAGGGGCCAGATCCGTCTTGAAGCTAGCCGAGAAATTCTAGACTGAGCTTCGAAATTCCGTTTCCAACACGACCGAGTGAGGTAATTGGTTAGACTAGGTTAATTTCGATGTTTGGGATGATCTATACACCGTCAAGCCTTCCTCGTTTCACTAATAAATCGGTGACAATAATCGGGCAGGTATGTTGAATCGAATCCCTCGGAGTGCTTAGTTTATGCGACGTAATGCAATCTCGATGCACGTTCGAGGAGCTATTAAGATGATTTTACTCGTCGAAGGGTCTGCTTTTCGGCCGGATCGATATTTTATAATCGTTGCACGTTGTAACACGGTTACACGCAGAACAGTGACGCCATTTTTAATTTTATACGCCGGGGAAAGGGGGAAAGGTATTTTCGAAGCTGCAATTATTTTATGGCTGCAAGTAAAGCATCGTTTATATGAAAATTATTATATTTATATACGCGAATATTGCGAATTCGAAGGTAACGAGAGTCGAATCGATGAGATTAAATCGATGATGATTCATAACCATATTTCTGCTCGCGATGCAAGATTTTTAAGACGATTACAGGACTGGACGAAAAAGAGAAAGTCATATCAGATTTTAATGGAATGCGGGTAGAAACAAATTGCGCTGTTAAAATAAAGCAAAGAGGTGCACACCGGTGTTCTCGTTGGTAAATCTTTCTCGTTCCTTTAAAATGTTTTCACGCTGCAACGAGAATGTCCGTTGAAAACGTTTTTAATTACACGGACGGTCGTTTGGGAAATTAAAACAGTGCGTCAAAGTAATGTGTTGAAAAGCAGATTTTCATCCAACAAGTTACGATTAAAGTTTATGTAGGGATTCGAATGGGATTCGAATGGAATTCGAAATTGCGTATCGAACATAACCTCAACTGGCCAAATTACGAAGAAAGGAAAATTAGTTTTATCGCAGATGCCTTTTCTGATCACTGAACTGTTGTAAATAATCCGTTACAATAATTAAGATTGTAGACAGTGATTAGACTCGAAAAGAATTCGAGGTTCTAAGCGGAATGAAACATAACCTAAAACAACGAAGTAGTCGAAAGAGGGAAATTTCGTTATAAATCTCTAATTTCTGGATAATCCAAACGTTGTAAATAAACATCGTAAAGATCGCAACGCTGAACTTCAGTGGAATTCGAAGCCGTGTATCGAACATAACCTCAACGAGAGAATGTATATCAGTTTTAGCGCGAATATCTTTCCTGTAATTGGAACATGGTAAATATCTTTCGTCATAAATAAAGTATCCCGTTACTTTACACTTTCTTAATTTTCGTTTGGTATACATTATTTTCCTGGTTAACGGAAATGGTGGAAAAGATGCACCGGCTATTAGAGCGTGATTGATTTCATCGTGAATGTACAATCGATTTCATCGTTCTGCGTCAATCCCCTCTCAATCGCAGACGTCGTGCAAACGTTTCTGAGGAATTCTTAAAGATATTCTTCAAGTGTAAAAGGATCAAAGCAGCGCGGACTCTCGAACTCGCGTGAGAAATAATTTAAAACTGTTGAGATTACTTGCAGGTTGCTACAATAGGCAGAAGATGTTCCAGAAAGCATTCAACCGACTGGATGCCCGCCAACTCATCAGTAATTGCGGGAGGCGATGTTAAATCAAAAAGTGTATCCCTCGCTACTAGACTCGTAAAACCTCGCGAGCTACATGCGGAATTTCAATTTAACATCGAATCATTCCGAACACGATGTTAAACGATGGACTGACGAGTTGTTCTCAGCTTTCGTTTTCGCACGTTCTATTTCTAAATTTCGATTTCCACACTGTTCCGCGAACTATTCCACGGAATTAAGCAAAAAGGAATATTCAGGGATGAAAGAAATCGAGCAGAACTATATTTCGATTGATAGATACGTTCAGGTTGCATTTTTGATTGTCTGTGTCAACAATATCGTGCAAATAATACGACACACGTAGTAATCGTATCAGTAAAATTAGAAAATAATTCAGCGATGTGTAGGACATTTACGATAGACATTT
This sequence comes from Eufriesea mexicana, assembly GCF_001483705.2. Taxonomy (NCBI): domain Eukaryota; kingdom Metazoa; phylum Arthropoda; class Insecta; order Hymenoptera; family Apidae; genus Eufriesea; species Eufriesea mexicana. Next base: position 690,254 of record NW_016908532.1, on the reverse strand, counting down.
ATCGTAGATATGAGGCGTGATGGCGCTAGTGAGTTAAATGAAGAACCGTCTCAAGACTGCCGGAATGCTTACTCGGGAAGGAGTTAAATATATAGTCTATGTAAATTTAATCATGGCAAAATGTAAGATCAACATTCGTCATACAAAATTTTCGTTCAAAATAGTTCCAATAAAATTTAACACGACGTCTAGTTTGAGAAACACTGCTCTGTATCATTGTATAGCTAGGAAGTTACATACCCATATGTTATAAATCCCGCTTAACTTACACATTACTGCTTTATTGTGTCCTATCAGAATACCATTCTACCGATATCATATGATTTATTTACAACAGTCGTTTAATCTTGCATTTTAGATGGAAGTGAAGGCCTGCAATTGACTATTCTAACCTTACTTCTACGCGATTGAAAGAGATTTTGATTAAACAGGGTTTAATTCGATTCGCGAATGCATAAATCATACAGAATACTCGATGCAATTGTGTTAATAAGTATCACAAAATACGTTCGACGAGTAGTGATGGTCGATTTTACACTTTTACCGTGACGCTGGTTTTACAGGCAAATCTCGGTGACCGTTGGAAAGAGCGGTAAAACCGCGATAAGAGGCGCTATTACGACCCGATGTATTTACGAACGTGGACAGGTAGGTTTTATTTTGCAACTACGTCAGCACGCAGCGGCTCGATGTGCTTTCGGCATTCGCCTAGCTGCTGTTATTCCAGTAAATGTGAACTGGCCCGAAAAAAGAGGGAAAAGTGAGTATCTTCAGGGCCGTCTTAACAGCACTGCAAGCCCTTGTGTTAAGACACTGACAAATCAGACAGTGGTTAAACGTACACTACCGGTCAAAAATTTTAGATCACTTTCGCTTTGTATCGAATTTTATTTCATGAATTTTCATACAATTTTAACTAAAGTAAGTACTTTCTGAAGTATCAAAATTTGTATTAATTTTAACAAATTAATTCTGAATTTTTGACAAGTGTATATCTATAGATTTACGTACAATTTTAATTAAATTAGTATTTAAACATTAGAAGATATGTTGTATAGGGATAATTGATCGACAAAAATGTTTAACGATATTATAAAGAATAATAAAAAAAAAAGACAAAGATTTCAATATATAAATGATATTTAATTGATAGTTAAATCATACCTGACGTCTGGGACCTTTAGGCTCGAGGAGTTTCCCAACTGGACAGCGAGCACACGCGGTAAGACGGCCCTGAGTATCTTTCACTGTGGGCGGGGCTACGGGGCACGGGCTCTTCGTCCGTTGACTTTGTAATTTAGCTGGCTGCTTCGCTGCGTTCGCTCGAAACAAACACTCGCTCCACGCGCGAGAACGTCGCGCATCGTCAAGACCGGTGGACTCGTCACCCGTCGACCCTTTATGCGTGTCACGTCGCGTTACCCCAAAATTTCCTGCCACTGCCTCGTTGCTTTATTGCGCACCGGATTTCTCCTGTTTCGCTCGCGCGTCCGAGATTTCGGATTTCTAATCCTCCCGGAGAAACGTTAAGCTTGCGTGTCTAATTAACTACGAACCGGACGAATTTCCCTCTCCCGCGACTCATCCCGCGACGTTTCACGCGTATTCGCCATTCGATTCGTGCGGGAAACCTTTGAAACGTAACCGAAGGGATCATCGATACCGATAGGGTTCGTTTGACGTCAGTTCGGAATCCGACGGTGAGACATGTGGTTTGGTGTAAGAAGTCTTTATGTGGCAATCGCGACTGGACAGAAATCTGTGTGTTCGTTGAGTAATTAAACGCGATTGCAGCGCAGAGAGGTACGTAGTTCTAAATTGCAAATTTGTTTTATTTTTTCGTTTTCCGTGCAAACGTGAATTAGTGCAGTTACACTTCGTTGTGTTGTAATTCGGTTATTCCTCGTGCGATAAAAATTCATTCGGTTATCTGCAGAATCGTGCATTTGAGGTTATGTACATAGGTCTAAATAAATTGTGAAAAATGAACGGGTTCCTTTGTCGTGCATTTAAGTATGAATTTATTCGTTATGAACGTTTTCGTGGAAATTACAACGCGGCTATTAAAAATAAGTACAACAGCGGGTATAACTAAATTGTAAATTGCATTTGCATGTTCATACACATACAGTTTGTTAAAATTGGAAATGGTGTGTTATTGGTACCAATCTGTGCACCTTCTCTTTTTTTTATTACATTTATTTTTTAATTCTGCCAATTTCGATGTTCCGAAATTACGTTAAATTGTTCGTTGTTTTATTTTTCATGGACGTTACCACTTTGTGTAATATTTTCGGAAAATGATGAAGCTTTAAGAATCGTGTTTATAAATGCGGTTATATCCGAGTTACGACAATCTGACCGGCAATAAAACGTGGAAACCTGTTCTAAGAAAAACGACAGATATAACCAAGAAATCCGGACGTTCGCTGTCTGCGCAACGTCGAAGGAGTTTCCACTTTTTGCATATTTAAATGCCTTGTCTTCCTAACAGTACCTCGTTCGGAGCTTCACGACTGGGTTTTATTACTCGCGCTATTCCCCACGGTTATTTTGATTACAGCCCGCGAGATTGGACAACAGTCGTTCGCCATTTTTGTCCTCGCATATTTCTAAGACTTGCGCTACTATCGACGGGAACTACGAAATTTTTGCGGACGCCATGTTCGTTCCTGGGAGCAATGTAAACACGAGTCAGTTATGTACGGACGCTATTTTATGGCCCACAGCCGCCATTACTTGAAATATTTTTTTTAGAGAATTTTTGTAGTGAACGTTACTGGGAAGTGGGTTGTTTTAATTAAGTATTTTACGATGGGATTATTCAGTCTATACAAGGTTTCCTACTGTTGATTTTGAACTGTTAAATATATCCTGTTAACAGCTTTCTCATACGGTTCTGTATGTTGTAAATATTTCCTTTCTCTATAGATAGTAAATAAATAGAAGAAAATCGAGTAGCATGAATTTTATAATAAAAATTGGAAACTTTTTTCTATAGGTTATTGCAAAATTATAAATATTTCTATTTTTTAACGAAAACTATGACTGAATGTGTTTTTGTAAAGCAATTATTGTATATTTCAAATTGAATTTTTAAAATGTTTAACTTTCTGTTAATAGGAGTTTCTTTCTAATTAAATTTATTTTCAATCCAATATTTATAACATAAAATAAAAGTTGTTGTGAAAATAAAAACAATTGAGTTACAAATTGTTTCAAAATATTTCTCTTTTTTAAAAATAATTTATCGTGTCTCTTGATTGTATTATATTTATTTTCTATCTCCCGTTTCAACGTTTGCTTACCATTTTTCAATTAGTACGTATGAAAATAGGAAAATCAAAATTGGAGAGAGAAACACGTTACAAGTTCTAAGCTGCTGCGTGAAATATAGTTTTTGTTTAAAATGTTCAATAAATCAATAAGATATAGAATATTCTTTCTATCTCCGTTCTGAATTTTAATGACTTTTCGAGGCGTGCACGTTTTCGAGTACGATTCTGCTTTACAGTTTTTTGATAAACGAGCCGAGTGTCGTTGGAGGGTGGTCAAGGGAGGGGAAAAAAGTTAGCATACAATTTATTCAAAAACGTGTACGTATAATCTGTTTCACCCTGAGAGTATCTCCTTTTCTTTTCTAGCCATGGATTCAATTAAAATTTACATTCCGAAGATCTGGTAATGATTCTAACCTCAAACGCAAGTTATCCTGTTAGTCGTGCACATTAAATGACGTGGGTGAAGAAAACGTAGGATCTCGGTGAAACATCAGAATTTTTCACAAGAAGAATGGTTTCGGCAAAGATGAGAAACGTAGGGGAATGAGTGGTTTGGAATGAAGAAAAGTGAAATGAAAGAGGGATAAGAATCCCGCTTAAGGAGGACTTAGTATTCAAGGTTCGAACATTTTTTCCCATCATCCGCCTGGATAATGTTTGTCTTAAGTAATCACAGGCATAATACTCTTTTTCCAACACGCTGTCAATACGATTCCCATTCATCTTGTTTCAAATTGAGCGCGCGAAGGTACGAATGATCAGGAGCCAGTGTCGCCATCTGCAGGCATCCGATATTCAAGCGCAACGATCTTCAAACGATGTGCTACGGTATATCGATGTGTCCGAGTCTTGAGAGGTCCCCAGGTGTGTCCAAGATTTTTTAATAAATGATTAATGTGGCGTGCTAGCAGTGATTGAAATAACTATCGCGTACCAACAACGAAAAAACTTCCAGCTATAACTTTTCTGGTGAGTGTGAGAGATAGTATTGGTTCGCGCGATATAGCGAGGTTATAAATTATTGCATCTAGCGACGGCCGTGATTGATGTCAAATGACGTCGTTGGTGTCGTCACAGTTTGGACTGCGTCGATTTTACCAGTGCAGATATTTAATATTGAACAGTAAAACGGAAAATATTGATTAATTTTCCATTTCAGTGTTTAGCATTTACTACGAATCGCGGTAATGCCTGGTATAATACACGTATGCACATACACTTCTGGATTGGATCGCGTATACGGACAAGGGTATTTGGTGTTCCAGGAATCGCTGATCTCGTTTTGTTTTCATTCGCTTGCCCCTTAACGAGAGAGTGAGAATCAATTGATCGGAACGAAACAGAAAGATTCGGCCATTGGTCGACGAAGTGTCACGCGATAGGTCCAGCATCGAATCTAAATATAGCCCAGGGTCTCGCTCGGTTGAAGTAGTTCCAGGAAATGATGACCATCATTCTGTCACTTTCACGTTTTGTAATAAGGCGGAAAATATTTTAGCGTAATTCGTTAAACTTTATTATTAATTTATTATCACTAAATCCTAGTTAATATTTCGAATGAACTTTTATTTTTTGTAGACCATTGTCAACAATACCCAGCAGGGAAAAATTCATTTCAAATGGACATCCTATGGCTTTGTTTGACGCTCTAACTTTATGCGCCCTCAGAATATCTCAAGTTGCTGTTTTGGAAGTCTGAACATTTATACTTTTGCGCTCGACTGATTTTACGATCTCGCTTTATAGCTCGGAATGAAATGTTCATGAGTGTCTATACATGCGTGTAAGCGAAGGAGGGTATGAAAGACTGTGATACCCAAATATTAACTTGGCGAAACAATATTAAATATTATTTTGACGTAATGAAGAATTTTTGTCTTTACAGTTAGGTTATGTTGCGATTTTTTAAAGATGTATTCTATATTACGCGTGATATTTTTCTACGTCAATTACATTCATCGTTTTGAAACTTTAGGTTATGTTTTTTTTAAGAGTGTATTTTTTGGAGGAAGGAAAGATGGCGCTAGAGGGGAGAACATTCGTTTATCTTTTACCAGCAACATTTTGAGTATTTCTCAAGGGTGGTAGTTAAAAATGTAGGCTGCGTAAATTATTGATCCTTCGTATTATAAAGGTGGCCGTAAAATAAGGGAAAGTGGAGCTTAAATATTTCTTCATCCTTAGGGAAGAGTTCCGCGATAATTATTACGTAATTTAAACCTCAGTGTAACGTTGTTTCGTATAGCGTTCATTTTTATCAGCATTATCCACGTCGAAGCAGGAAATGTATAGTGAAAATGGGAAGGGTTCATCCAAGAGTATTTGGAGGTATTACGAGCGTGTATACATAATACGGAAAGTTTCAGAGTTTGGATTTTAATTGAAGTTTGAGTATTCCGTAGCTTTAAAAAATCTTGAGTGGCGTAATGAAATTAATAAATCATAGAAGCTTCAACAGTTACGAAAAGTTTCGATAGCCAAGCTGATTTACTTTAATAAAATCCCTCGAAGTAATAACGGATTACGAATATCTTAATTATTTTCATTTCTTGCTTCCGTAAGAACTTATAAAACTGATAAAATTTCTCAAATTTTTAATAGAGACGTATTTTCTCCTATGAAAGTTTACGCAATAATTAATCAAATGATATTAAAGCAGTTAATAATTCTCATCAAACTTGCAGAAACGTGGAATGGATCTGAATTTCAAGAAAAAAGTTGAAGAATACCTTCCTTCTTTCTAAATTATCTACAAAAGCGTTAATAAGTGGATCTTCATACCAGAGAATAATGCAAATGACTGGTATTCGCTCCAGTAAATAGTTTCACGGTAAAAAGAAAGGTATGAGATGCCAAAACCATTGGCTTTTATCTCGGAAAGAAGAAAAGAAGGATAAACAGGCATAATAAGGGGTTAACGCCAATTCAGAACTTTTATTCATCCTTCCTGAAAGATTCTTAAGCCAGAAAGATGATGCCAGTATTCTATAATTAATCATGCACTTGTCAATGAAAGGTTTAAAAATTAGAACATAATAACTTTACTTATTTCACTTATTTTCATTATTTATAATTTTATTCATTGCAAATTTTTTAGGATTGGTATGCTATCCTGAAAAGTAATTCATATCTTGCTACTTAAAAAAAGGTATTCTGTTTCTGTAATGTTTCTAGTCGTTTTAAACCGTTCTCTATTAATTCGCTGAGAAAATAGAAGCAGCAAACGTGTTTCAGTGCTATCATGTGAGCCTGGATTGTTAAACAAATGGATAAAGATAAACACCGGTGGCAGCCCATTTGAACGGGAAATACAGTGAAACAAAAACAGCATGGTACAGGTGAAAATTTGACGAACGATAGGCGGCTGAAGGCTTGACAGATTGAAATTTTGAGATGATGGATTCGATAGCTGAATCTACGCTTTCATTGTGTCTGTATTCATCGTATAACGACGAATATTTATGGGAAGTTTGACTTTCGTTTAATACTACAGCTGCCCATCTGTAATATATACTTAAATATACCATGTATGGATAATAATTGACAGTGATAGGATGAAGATAAATAGATAAATTAGGTATAGTAATTTTGCGAGAAACACTCACATCAGGTAATTGTAAAAATGAAAAGTCAGGCACAATCATTTCAACCAGTTTAGTAATTCCAGTGTTAAAAAGTTACTAGATGTATCTTCTAGAAGTAATATCTAAAAAGAATAATTGTATCTCTTCGCTTCAACGTTTCCTATTTTCTCGTGTCATATTTCACAGATAATAGTTTACATCGTGTTTTTTGAGTTCGTGTATTGGAATTTTTGTAGATATCCGAAATTTTTATCTTACTCCTGATCAATGATCAGTGGACCGAGAGAAATCTGTAGTTACTAGATTTATAGCAGCGAAACGAACGAGTCGAATTTATGAATTTCCTTCCAGTTAGCAAGAAGTGACGCAGGATAGAAGGAGAATATACCTGGAAGTTGCGAGATTAATCGGTTAGAATTCCCTTTGCGGAAATATAACGGGATAAATTAATTTTTTCTTCGGCACTTATCCTCGGTTGAAGCTACGGAAGTTTAACTGCATTTTCTATTTTTCAAATCTGTTGCAGGAACGATATAAGTATTTCCGAATTTAACTTCGCATCGAGAACAGAATTGCTGGAGAATAAAGGATACCATAGGATTTAATTCTGTAATCAAGGATCGATTCAAACATCCGAGGACATTAGATAGGCTTTGTGGACTAATTTGAACAAATATCATCAAATTTGTGTCGTCACTCGAAAAGGGAAACATTTTTTAATTTTATTTTAACCCAGCTAGCCGTAAAATTAAATTAAGTGCTTCACATAACCTCGCTTTTCCCGAATACCGCGCGTTTTCTAAATTACATCGTAATTATGATTTTATTTGAATTATAAAATAAGTTTTTTTTAATAATCGTTTAAAAAAATGTACCAGTGTGATTAAATATAAAACAATGGGAAGGAAAACAAGGTGTAGGTGAAAAAAGGTATCATGGTAGATGAGAATTAAAATTTTTGTTAACCACTAAAAGCACGGAAATTCAACCAGCTCGTAGGAAGCATCAGCATATTTCTTTCATCAGTCTGTATTTACGCGTAGATTCGCGTTTATGGTGCGTATTTCGCGGTATCTGTCCTGCTTCTATGATTGATGTACCTTCTCAGGCCGTTAATCGATTTGGGTAATTGTCCGAGGGTCGCTAACGCTGGGTTCCTCGCCTTGAATCGAGAAAAAGGTAGGGTCTCGAATACAGATATACAACCCCATATAGCGAACATTCTATGGGTAAGGAATTCGTGGAAATAATATTTATTTGATCGACCCGATGCAAATTAAATGGTTCGAATTCTATGGAAAAAATGACAGAAAATTCGAGTCTTTCATTTGACAAATTGCTAAAACGATAGTAGAAATCGTCGTCCGCCGCCACTGGTTAACGACGATACGTGAAATAGAATCCTAGTATAATAATCAATCAAGTCGTTGGACCGTCATTTATTTAGTTTGATTTAGCGCTTTGATTCAATGTCGGTGTAGCTCGCGACAGATACAAAACTCGTGCATTTTAATAGATTTCATTGAAAGGAAAAGGGTCGAATATTTGACTTTGCCTTGGAAACTAAAATATATTTATTCTTGCTCGATACAATTAAAATAGTATGCAAATAGTAGACGCTTGAAATCACGGATGTCGCCAATCGGAAAATTTGGCGCGACTTCCTTGTTCAATTGTGTCTATTTTCGTTCGTATAATGGATGTACGCGACATCTGTCGGCGGAATTTGACTAACTTGCGATTAGTTTTTGAAAGGTTGTCTTACCGAACGAACGTCTTTGTCCGAAACGTAATTATTACACGAGTCAATATTGCTTTCAATGTTAGTAATTACGAATATTAATTAGCAGTGTTAGTCCAAAGGTGAATTCAAGAGGAGTGAGAAATACGTCAGGACAGTAACAAGTATGCTTAGCTCGACAAGAATTCGGAAAACGTGGACTTTCAGTTCGTACGTGTTTAGGCAAATACAGCGCGTCGCTGTGGTTCCTTCGTAACTGCGAAGCAAAAGAGAAACGTGGCTCAGTAGCTGTCCGTTCGTCTCGAGTCGAACACCGATATAAACAATACATCGAGTCGTAAGGTTTCGTAAGGGTCGAACGTCGGTTGAGAATCACGCATCGTGTCGCGGCGTGCCGGTCTACACAGTCGAATCGAAGCTTCGAGAAACGTGGATTTTCAGTTCGTACGTGTTTAGGGAAATACAGCACGACGCTGTGATTTCTTAGTAATTGCGAAGTAAAAGTGAAACGTGGATCAGTGGCTGTTCGTTCGTTTCGAGTTGAATATCGATATAAGCAATACATCGGGTCGTTACATTTCGTAAAAATCGAACGTTGGTTAGGAATCACGCATCGTGTCGCGGCGTGCCGGTCTACACAGTCGAATCGAAGCTTCGAGAAGCGTGGACTTTCAGTTCGTACGTGTTTAGGGAAATACAGCACGACGCTGTGATTTCTTAGTAATTGCGAAGTAAAAGTGAAACGTGGATCAGTGGCTGTTCGTTCGTTTCGAGTGGAACACCGATATAAACAATATATTTAGTCGTAGCCTTTTGCAATAATCAAACGTTGGTTGGGGATCACGCATCGCGTCGCGGCGTGCTATTCTACGCAGTCAAGTTGGAGCTGGTCGTTCGTTCGTTTCGAGTCGACCACCGGTATAAACAGTACCACGAGTCGTAGTTTCGTACGCGTCGAACGTAGGTTAGGAATCGCGCATCGTCTCGCGACGTGTTATTCTACGCAGACGAGTCGGAGCTTGTTACGGGTTACGAGTGGTGTGTTACGAGATGTATATAAGTGCCATTGCTGTTATATTCCCACGCTAACATCGAACCAGGGGAAGTTCTCATTAAGGAGCTAACGCACGGACGATTTACGAAGCAGGTTAGTGTATATGATTTACCACGCTATGCGTTAAAATTAATTTTAACCTATAAAGAAGTAGTCTTTATATATCAACGTTCGGAAACGTCGTAAAAATATTGACATACTATACAATGTTGCCGGGTACGTTCCACGTGTAAGGTTTCGGTATCGCTGTCAGGGAATAATACGGAACATAAATGGAACATAGTAACGCAATTATCTTGTGTCGTGTATTTCCAACAAGCGCAACGTTCTTGTAACGAGCGTCGTTAATACGGTTCAAATGTATTCCGCGATTTCGAAGAATTTTTAAAACGATTAATGGTGGAAGCTGCCATCGAACGTAACACGTGGGTGAAAGGAGGGTATAGCTAGAGAAGTGGGGAAACAGCGCAACGGTCTATGACGTCGTAGGAATTTCACGATTGTTATTTATGGTAGACGAATTTGCGTCTAGTCACGGCCATATTTCAAGGAAAGTGGCATCCGGGGAGTGGTGGGTGCAGTCATGAAAAGCTATGGTGCCTATTCTCCATCGCAGCGAATCTTTTGGCTTAGCTCGCTCTTTCACAGGGTGCACCGCGCCCTTAGTCGCCTTAGCTGGGCTTCTCCGACCCCTGGGACCGATTACATCGATCGTTTTATGGAACCAGTCTTGTTACACGATCCCACAGGAACGTCTAAAACCTCTTTCTGACCCACCTACGCCGCTAGAATATACGTTCGCGCAACGAATTGTTAGAAATTCGTTTTTCTTTTTCCACAAAAATCTCCTTACTTCGCGTTCGTTCTACTAAGTTATCCCCGTGCTCATCGTTTTTGAGCTCCTCTACGTTTGCGAATAATTTTAATATTAACTTAGTCTCTTCGTAATTCTTATTTTCAAGTTAATTTAATTTTTTCGTAATTCTTATTTTCAAGTTAATTTAATTTTTTTATAATTATTATTTTTGCGTTGATTTAATTTGTTCTTAATTATTATTTTCGCGTTAATTTAATTTGTTCATAATTATTGTTTTCACGTTAATTTAATTTTTGTTCATAATTATTATTTTCACGTTAATTTAATTTTCGTTCATAATTATTATTTTTGCGTTAATTTCATTTGTTCATAATTATCATCTTCGTATTAATTTTAATAATATACAAATAATTAAGGATAATGCTAGGTGAGGTTAAGATCCGGAATATTTATTTTTCCAGTTTGGAGGAGTATATTTTTGTGAATAGCAAATGTTAAACTTAAATTATTATTCGTCATCATACAAAAGTCAGAATTATATTTCTATTTCTGTAGTTGTATTTATTCGGGACAGTATCTGTCCGCGTTTCGACCAAGGTACTCTGTATTGGAAACAAAACCATCGGAACGTTATATCGCAAAATCGTTCAAGGTATCTAGTTTCTTTGTGGATGCACTTAATGTTCCTTGTCGGTCGAACCGTCCTTCGGGGTCGATTAAATCGATCGTTTTATATGGGGTCACTGGTATATTTCGCGATCTCATAAAAGATCTTCGCTATGATTTCTATACTCTCGAAAATTTGTATTCTACCGCAATAATATCCTGGCAATGATGATATTTATGTCGAACGAGTGAGATATGTTGGCCCGAGCAAAATGTAGGAACAGGGAGGATATTTAGGTTAGACATTGTAAAATGTACAGGAAGCGTACTTAAATCGAATATTTGCTATAATTAAACGTGTCTTAGTAGCAAAAAGCACATAACAAATATATAAGCTATTCACAGAAGGAAGTCGTTAACTTCATGTTTAAAATTTTTTTAAATTTTCCCGCCAAAGCACTTGACCAATTTTTATTTTTTAAATAAATTTATATTTTCTACTTTGTGGAGTAACCGATTTCCTAAATGAACGGCTTATACGTATATACATATGTGCGTATGTATTTGATTAAGGAAATGCGTTGAGGTTAGGGTCAGCTTCAACTCAAGTTAGACACAGAGTCGCCAGTCTTGGAGTATTAGACTTCATGGTCGTAGACTTAATTCAATTACAATTTGACGTAAATAAATTTACTATTTAAATTACATTATTATTATTACCAATATTACTTAAATTAGTGCCTGTATTTATCGGTATCGGAATAATTTTTAATTCGATTCTAAACACACTGATACACGAATTTTATCGTGTTTATCATCCACGTATGTTGTTCTCTATTAACATTTTCTCGTTCTCTTCGATTCAAAAATTATGTTAACGATCCGAGCCTGAAATAAGGACTGAAATAGGTGCGAAAGTACAGCGATTATATCGAACGACTTGCAATGCAACAGATACCTCCAACAGGGAAACGTTACATCGATCGTTCCGTGTTATCTGTTTACAGATTCCCCGAGGAACAACTAATACTCGTTTCGTTGCATGTTCACTTCAGCGGCCATCAAACGTTCGATTGCATCTGTTAGTCTCTTGAATCGCGTTTGTAGGCTAGCAATGAAAGGAGATCTCGATGGTTGTGCCCGTGGTAGTTCACGGTCCATGGAACCTGCTCCGATGCAACGCGTTGATTTTAATTCCGAGCAATTAACTTCCACGCTTACCGATCGCTTCTCCATTCTTATTCCCATTTTATTCCCATTTTGTTCCGCTAAATTATCGGATAAACGTGTTCCGCCCGTATAATTGAATTCAGTGAAACGGTTCAACGAAGAGTTGGACTAGGAAGAGATCGTTGTTGCGTCTCAATCACTACAACTATCGTGTTCGAAGTTTCGTGAGGTTATAAGGCCCAATACGTGGGTGTGACGATATTTGCAGGGATGAGGCCTACTCTAAGGTTAATTGAGCTAGACTTGATTAGGATTGAACCAAAGTTCTGATGTGCGACTGTTCTTTGGCGCTGACCAGCGACCGTCACCGCAGGCGGTAATACGAGGGTGTACTGTGGGTTCGGCAAAAGAAGGCACAGCGTATTTACATTCTCACGACTAATTAACTCCGCTGATACTTTTCTTTTTTTCTTTACGTGGGGGAAATCTTCGAAAGATGCCCGATCCCTCTAGGGGAGGGGGTGAGGTTATGTGGGATTCTAGCCCACTAAAACCCCCACGATGGCCATCCTACCGCGACATTGGAGCACCCTGGACTTCACGAGCCGACGCAATTGCCAGGGCACCCCAGTTGAACACACCTTCGCAGGTTCCCCCCTGGCGCGATGGGGAAGCACACACCACGTCCTCACTCATACCAGCTAACTCCGTTGATACTGCCTTGATCACAGGCAATGATCGCTATTGGTCGAAAATAGCGAGCGATGATCTTTGTCACCATCTTCGATCAATAGTGATCACTGCCTCTTCTCCAACGCACTATACCAGTGGGTTCGATTTCGTAAATTAGAATTAAATTAAAAATATATCGAACATCGGCCTGCCTGGATAAGTGTCGTAGCGCGAGACGAATCGTGCGACAGTTAAGCTGGCTCGGCTGTATTCTGATCTCGAAACAGCACGTGTTTCAGAGTGGTCGGAGAGGAGACGAAGATGGCGCTGGATGGAAAGTCGAAATCCATTTGCGCGTCGTATTTCTCGCGTCACTGCACGCCATCTTGCGAGCCTTCGAGCGTGCACTGTAGAGAATTTTTCGTTCTTTTTTCGAGGAACTTCTAAATTTGACTCGTTTGTTCGTGATCCTGAACCTTTTGGTCACCGAAAGAGTAGAGTCGTTAGAATATAATTATTTGACAAGAGTTGGACTTAGACTAACTTAACTGTAAGGACTACGATTTGATTTCGAATTTTGTGAAAGAGATTTAATGGTTTCTTTACGAACTGTTACACGTGATTTGTATGTTACGATTTAACACGGGAGAATAAAGGCAATAGCGCTATCGATGGTGGTCGGGGAACAGGTTGAAAATAGTATAGGCATGATTATTGATCAGGAATTTAGAATTTTAGGCTTTTATAGTGCAGGTCTTTTTAGCATTGTCGTAATCTTATAGGAAGCACTGTTATCGCTGGTGGTTTGAGTAGACTGGAAACGAAATAAGTTACAGATAATTACTATTGCTCAGATACCTGAAATCTTAGACTTGCTTAGCCTGGATTTTGATCTATTCTTTTGATTTATTACAATTCAAGTCTCGCAAGTAGATATCGCGTGCAATAGAAATAAACACGAGAATGAAACGCGAGTAAACAAAGTGGAAGCGCAGAATTTATTCAAAACCTCTTTTGCGTCATAAATTGAGAATTGAAAAAGTACAAAGCATATACGAATACAGATTTATAGTAAAGCAAGTACACAGATAAGCCTGATTTACTATATCTATGAACCAACATTTCACCGGCGTTGTAGCTATCTTCTGCAGGCGAAGGGTAGGTTTAAGAGGATCAATCACTTACACCAGCGGTTCTCAATCCTTTTTCTCGCATACCACCAATATTAGACCAAGTATCACTTTGTATCTCATACTTATTCATCGTAATATACCCCGCTATACGTACTTAAAAAATTTCATATAATTTGTTTTCACTCGCATATCGCAGGTTGAGAACCGCTGATTCGTGTTATTTTCACGATAGTATAAAAGTATACGCGAATCTTCAAACGCATCTTTTATACAATAACCAGAGTTCAAAGATCCTGCGTAGACGCCCACGATCGTTTTCGATTCGTCCCTGCACCAAGCAATCAATTAAACCATCCGCCATGATGGTCGATTCCGGAGCGATCTGCATTCGGAATGGAAATTACAAATCTTCGTATTTAAATGACCCCCGTGAAAAATGGAAGAGGCCGTTTATCGGTAAGCGCGTAAAAAGTTCTGCGTAATGCGAATGAAAGATCGGAATCCGATAGGAGCGCGGTAAGTACATTGGCCCGTCACTTGCAACTGGTCGCACGCTCATCCCACCTCGCTGCGCAGTAGCTTATTGCGCAGGCCCTCGGGGCTGACCGAATTATTCGAAAAATTGGCTCGTTTCCAGTCGCTCGGTGCTTTACATCTATCCTCGTGGCTTCTGTTTATTCTTGAAATCGACCTTTCGATCTCAACTCGAGATATCGATCGGCTAATTTTGATCGAATTTTTAGGTATTCTTTTTCTTTTAATCAGATTCATTGATATTAATTCGTTGACACTGCGAGCACGAGTGCGAGTTTGAAGATGAAGGTACAGAGATTCCAGATGGAACACGGTCGTGCTTTCTGCGTGACACGGGGATTGGAGAATCCAGGATGCCATTCGATGCAACTTTCTCTTGGATATGTTTCAGCTACATCGTTCCCCTGAGATACGCGCAATGGTCCTGCATTGTGTTCTCGCGCCACATGGTGCAGGGTTTTAGAGTTTATCTCCAAAGTTCGAAGATTTGCGAGGAAATTCTTTGGATTTTTGGCAGTATAGGAAGCAAAGTGTCTTGGAATTTATGGTACTGCAGTTTCATGGGTCGTTGGTCGAAAATTAAGGATTATCTGGTTCTTTGAAGCTTTGGATAAAATAATTTAAACAGACACAGCGAGATAAGCTACCCTGACATCTTGGATCCATTGATATGCGAATCTATTGTTATCAGCTGGGGAGAAAAAAGGATTGGAAGCTCAATTGGCCCTGAACTCCTCTCATGGGACTTTTTATGAGGCATTCACGGTACGGTTAGCAACTAAAACACGATTGGTCTTCGATATGTTAAGTTTGAACCTTAGTACTCATAAACTGGCTGCGCGAATGTCTTTGGCGGACCATCTTGGGTGTTATTGCCAGCTTCTTGGCATAAACCACCGAGGAAAACTGGCAATCGTTCGACTACTGAAAAATAGATCGCAAATATGATGAATAGATCGTGAAATATTCAAAGACAGGAAGGGTTCTCGAGAAGTTGAAATTTCGCCGACAGTTTATTGCATATTTGCATTCATTATTGCAGGAGTCTCTAGTTAACGATCAATTAAGCGATCGCGGGTAATATGGAATGCCAGGCACGTAGTAATGGCTGTGTAGGAACCACTGGAAGGAAAGCCAATGGCTTCGTCCAAACAACGTTCTTGTCTCTGTACACTCGGAACCATCCGTTATTCCAGATTTTGGACCACGCAGCAGGAAATTCGATCGTTTGTCCCTGCTTACGTTACTATTGTTCCGAAAATCATTAGAAACCTATACCACAGGTCGGATCGATTTACGGTACTCCTGTCTGTGTTCATACACCCATCTAAATCTAACCAAACATCGATACATTCTTCTTATTAGACTCTGATCCCAACTCGGATTCGATAATTTCAATCAAAACTGAATCCTGAATAATTATAACAAAAAAAAAAAAAAAAAAAATGAAACACTATTGGTCTCCAGGCTTTTCGTAATGCGTGTAACGTTCTGTCACGTACACAATCTACAGTTGTCAACTTCTAGGAAAAAATTGTTGCCAGTAGTCAGAATACAGTGTCAGATACGATGAAAGATTGATTGCTCGTTATCCCGAACATAATTTCTCGTATACGCTATCTTCTTTCTCCGATCATAACCTTAAAGTCCCGCGTGAACGATGGTCCAAGTACGATCGCGGACCGCGAGCGCTCGAGCGGCCGTTACCGTAACTAACCTTAAGTGCCGGGCCTAGCAACCTCGGGGCCTACTGCAAGTCCTTCATAAGCACGAACACTTTCGAGAAGAGAGCGTTTCGCGCCGCAGACTAGAACGAAATGGTTCTCACAGGCCGATAAAACACGCGGCCACATTTCATCCGAAATTTCAAAGCCAACATCCATATATCTACTTAGCGGCATGCTAGATGAGAAACTTTGCTCGTTAATAAATCGTCTGCTTTTTCCCGCGCGTGACCACGGAAATGTTTTCGTTCGCAGCGGCCTCCTTCCTGTTTTAAATGATTCCACTGGCGCATAAACCGGCCATAAACTATCGAATGCATCCCGGACGGCGCACGTTGCGCACTTTTTATCATTTCCCACACGATCGAGAACATACGGCGCAACTTCATTATTTCCTGCATCTATACGAGCCCTTTACATTGTTACGTCCAGCGAAAGTTCCTCCTGTGGAACATGAAGCACATTTCGCGCACAAGGTGGAGGGCTGCTAATTATTGAGCCGGTTTATGCCTTGTTTATGAGTCCGCCAGCCAAGAGATATTGCTCCTCTCTGGCCAATATTTCTGCGTGCGGTTCTGCGAACGCGCGCGGAAAGCCAAAAATTCAGGTCGGCTGAGAACCTAATAATTTTCCGCTGATAATAATTAAACTGAAACCTGGCTAACGACGCTAATTTTCATCAGCTCGTGGCTCTCGTTCGTTCGGAACCGACTCTCCGAGCATGAGGAATACGTGGAACAGATTTCCAGGGTGCATCGAGATCAAATCGAGCTTTCATATATTTTACGAGATCAGTTAACCGTGCTTTTCGCGTGTTACACTGTGATAGATCTTTAAATATTTTTCTAAACAAAGTCACGCGTCACGTGGGTCAAAATAGAGCACAGACGTCGTCCACCGAAATTATGCTTAATGCTGATTATTATATTCTGGCAGCAAAGGCTTAAAAATGAGTTTCTCGTTAGCACAGTCCACCCAGGAAACCGTGACACTTATTTACTTCAATATGGAAAAATCTGAACGTTTTATCTCCCTTTATTGACGCTGGGAAAAATAGCGAGATGAAAATCTGTCAGACTCTTCTGTGAATACTTGTGGGTTTAGACCCCCAGCGTAATCCTGGATGAAGGAAGATTTCAATTTTCATTGAACATGCGTAATTTCACCTGTATCGACGAGCAGAGTATTCTCGGCAAAATGTGACCCGAAAAGCTTACCTATCGCATAAACATTCTATTTAGCTTTAGGAAAAATACAGCGACCTCTGAGCAAGTCGCTTCTCGATGCAGTGTCTGTTTTTCTCGTAAATTGTCACGAGCTTTTTTATCCGAAACCTGTACTCTGACCCAATGGACGAAACGTTGAAGTTACGGGACGAAAGGTGAGTCACCTGTTCAAGATGAAAAGTGCGTTCGTTTTCTTGTTGCTGAGATCGGAATACTTGGATGGAGTTTAAAGAGGAAATACCTGGCAATATCGAATCAAGTGTTCACCTTATTTCAATCAGATCGTATCTATGCAAATACATTGCCATACAACCTGACCTGACCTGAGACACTGGTATCCGATAAGCAGTGCAACTGCATCCGATTTGAAATGGAAATCAATATCGAAACAAGCCTCGTATCGACCCGTTCCAGTCTCCCTTCCGGTTCCAACATTCGTCACTTTACTTCGATGCCATAATAGATTTCGAGAGGCCACGTGAGTGCTAAGTCGGTGCAACGCTTATCAGACAATTCGAATTTTTGCGTTTCACGGTTCTATTATCTTTTGCTGTAGTTAGGTTAGGAGGTGTGTCTTGTCTAGGTTAGATGTTTACGTTCCTAAATAATCTTACACGGAAGTTGTTGTAAGGTACATCCAAGGCAGTGGACGCTGGGTAAGTTTTCGATAAGAACATTGAGGTTAGGTTTCTTGTATAGTGCTTACCTCGCTGAAATTAATGGGCTAACGGTTGCTAACTCCTGAACTGTGACTATCTTCGCGTCGTCATTTGTGCAACGATACAATCATTTCTTATTCCTCGCCAATGTTAAGACTACTTATTCGTAAAGGATAATAATCGGAGTGATACGGAAATAGATGAAAATAAATAGTATATAAGCTGAATATCATAGAATAATATTTAACGATAACTAAGTTCTGAGTGTTGAAAATAATTATTTTGAACTCTGGTTTGGGTTAGGTTTGTTTTAGGTTTCTTTTCACGATCGCCATTTTTCTTTTTAGCTCAGCGTAGTCTTCACTTATCCTCCTAACCTTAAAAGTACTGATTTGTAAGTTGTATTTAAATAATAATAATTAAACGTAACAAGAACGGGGCAAATTTGAATATAAATATTTTTAATATCGAAACGCGAAGAAAGGTTTTATCGAACTGCTTTTTCTAACTTATCATCATTCCAATAGATATTAGGTAGAAACAGTTTGACGTTCGTGGTCTCCGCTGATGCTTGATATTTAACTCGTTACGGATTCGAAATCTCTTTCCGCATTGGGAACGTACCGCAGCTTCCGTTGTCAAAGTAACATTTGCATAATCCTCTGCACTCGTCCTGAAAGTTTAATTATGTTCCTTCTGTGTTCCAAAAACAAGTTGCGATCGCGGTAAACGCTTTTCCGTCTGCGGTTATATGAAAGTAATTGGGTTGCAAACGTGATATTTGGCGCGGCATGTTTGCCAACTTATTACGCCAAATATCGATTTCATTGAAAGAGCGAATAATTATCCCAGACACGGGTTATTGACTTTGCCTTTGTGCGTGACAATTCGCTGACGAATATCGTATCGTTTATTCCCCGTGAAACGATAATGCCGGGTTCCTGTGAAATTTGATAGAACAGAAAGTGCTCGAATTTCCAACATTTTTCTGTACCACGTGCATCCCGCAAATCGCGTAAATTCGAAACAACAATTTCGTCCACGAGTTGATACAGCTTTCCATCGACCTCGCATTTCCTTTTCATTAAATTTGCAATATCGCAACGATAACGTTTCGTTATATTTAAATAGGTGGGAAAAATTCGGACCGGAAAGATCACGCAATTTTCATGCACTTCCTCGAAACGTAATTTCCCTGGTAAAACTCGCTGTTTTTATCTTATACTCGTAGCAAGGAACGCGAAGAAACTGGGATAAAAGAATCAGAGGTTTGAGATCAAAGGAGAGCGATGGTAAATATAGGAAAAGGTGATTTTATCGCGACAATTATTCGAAATCGATGTATAAAGAACGGAGAAGTTGGCTTATAAAGTGGTCCGACGTGTATCGTTAAATCGTGGCGAAGGAAATGCTGGCAAATACTCGTCCGCTGAGAATATCGCCCGAAGACGTTTGCGTGGAATTCTTTGATTCGCGAGTGGAGCAGCTCGAGTTTAAACGCGTCTCGATGGAGAAAGCGCCGGCGATACTAGCGCCATTTATGTCCGGAATTACGCCGTGGGGCGGGGACACCCTCGTCGCTCGGAAGATGGCTTAATTTCATTTTGTATTTGTTGCGGTGTTTGCTTAACGTAATATCGCGTATCCGTCGAGAGAGCAAAACTCAGGGATCCAAAGACAAATAAACGGCAGAGGATCCCGGTCGAAGAACAGGAAGGTAAAATCCTCCACCTTGCTTCTTAACCTCCGGAAAGACAGAGAGAGGGAGAGAGAGAGAGAGAGAGAGATCTGGCTTCGAGACTATTCAATTTCATAATCCGATTTGCCGTACGATTGCGGCAAGCAGAAAACTTTCGATTTATAGCACGCTTAGGACAAAATCCACGGGATCCTGACCCTCCCGTGTATTCCATGGGATCACTGGCAATGTAATTTCCTCTGGAAAAACATTCTTGCAGGTTACACTCGTAGGTTGCTCGTCCCTACCGCAGTTGCGGAAAAATAAAATTACCCGTAATTTCGTTACAACGTTTCTTTCGCCCCTCCCAAAATGCCCCGCTGCTGTGGCACAGTTTTTTCATAAATATTTACCGTGTGGTTATCGCGGTTAACTTTTAAACGATGATAAAGAAGTTGTACTAGATTATAGTGTAATTTCGAGGCACGAGCGATTAAAATTTTTGCTTTGCATATTTCCTGCATAAATGCATAATTTATATGAAACGGAAAACGTACACACCGATTGCAGATAAGAGGTTAAGCATGCGTGTCGTTTTTATAAACATCAACACGGGTTTAAAGATATAATAGATCGTTGAAGGTAGTGATACGTTCTATTTTTCTTCCTGTAAAAATAGTATAATATTTACAAACGCGGATACAGATATAAAATAATTGAATAAATGCATACATTCGTGTGACGCGACAGTTGCGCCAGCAGTCGACAAAAGGTAGAACTAATCGTGTGTTCCAGCGGGGGGCGAATCTGTTACTAACTTCGCAAAAATCAAAGAAATATTTGCCGCGGCAGTGCTGCCGCGCTTGGCAGTTTCAGTGAATTACAGGGTTAGTGCATCCAGAGGCAGATGGTTCGCTGCGTGTTAGATCTGGGCTGGGTTAGCCCATTTAGCAAAGCCAACCAAAGCTTTTCCGCGGTGCATAAGCATAGAAAGTTTCGAAATGGCAACCGCGTTGTTGCCGCGAAATTTATACGTACATTCGCTGCTCCGGTTCCAAGTAATCACTTTCGCGGTACGAACGAGCTTCCAGAGATAACGTCGTGAAAAACGTATGTACGTTCTTCGTACTCCGTCAATATTCGCGAGTTACACAAAATGAAATTGTGATAAATCTGCGATCCTAAAATATATAACAATGGGTTGCCCTCTTTAGGAACTTCGTGAATGCGTAAAATAAATATCGTTACTATATAAGAGTGATTTGTTGCGTATAAAATCCGAGAGCAATTTACAATAAAAACGTCACAGGGTTAATTGAGTAGGCGGAACTAAAGTTACGGTAAATAGAGAACCAACTGACGAATTTAACACTATATATATATACACACGATATAGTGTCTCGGTTTTATAGCGATACTGACCTTGATCCCCCTCGTGAAAGGACCACTCTACAGTCTGATTGTTGACTCAGTCCAAGTATGACCAATTCGCTGTAGTCTCAACATCCCCACCACAAACTGCAGGCCCACCACTCCACCTCCTACGGTTGCGAGCACCTCACTTAAAGCGATAGTGGGGAGAATCCCCACCAAGCTTGACCGAGCCTCTTAGGCTACGAATGAAGGAAGTGGAATAAACGCAATAGGCCATCCTAGCTGGCTACTAGGCTGTCAGTTGTGCAGATCTGCTCTACAGTATGAGAAACGCGTTTGTATATTAACCGTTGTTTCACGAAGCGCGGAGAGAGACTGACGGAGAAGAGATTGTCTTTATGTGATTGTCTGGAAATAAATTCGAGTGGAGTGGGTTAAATTGACAAGAATTTCGTGCGGATTCCAAAATAACGGAGTCGAAACGGTTTCATCTGGAATTATTCGTGGGGGAGTTGATTAAAATTTCAAGATCCGCCGGAAGGAGTCGGGTGAATGAAAACAGCAGCGGCGGAGTGAATTATTCTGCAAGTATTAATCGAATAGAAAGAAGGCGAAAATTGGTGGACAGACTGGTCCCAGGGGTTAGCGTGTCTTTCTTTTCGAACAATGGCGTTCGTTTCGGGATGAATATCGGTGGGGCAGTAATTGAAACTTCCTAGCGACACGGGCCGCTGTTTATCCGTAAGGAGCGTTTCTCAATAGGCCCTCTCGGAACTTGGACGATTTATCTTTGATGTTTGTTACCGGTTTCGCTACGTGGCCTGGCCGGCGCTAAGTAAGCCCCAACGGTGTGGCCGATCCATTAATTAAGTTAATTAACTCTAGACAGGTAACACGACGCTGCTATGGACACCAAGTAAACTCTAATGTCGGCCTAGAAACCGGCCACCATTGTGCTCTACATACGCACGTAATTACACTGAGTTGCATCGAATACGTCCTGCGCCACGCTACATCTATTTCCTTGTCTTTTGGCTTATCAGTTAACCTTTCATTTAAGCGCGATTAACAGCTACACCGTGTCAACGCCACAATCCCGATTTTGTCATCAATTTCGTAATAGCTACCCATCCGTAGTGTAGTTGTTCGGTTCTCCTATTCTCTTCTTTTTCCCTGACGTTTTGTTCCTGGTGAAAGGCGCGTGTTTGCATTTAATCGCGTCGCGTTGCAAGGGGAACGATACGTCCGCCATGATGAATTTCGTTCTCTTGGGTAACCGTGAACGCGTCCCTATTTTTTTCACGGGATATCCTTTCTAGATTTCGAATTTGATTTTCATCCCACGTCAAAAAGCTCGTGCCTTTCAATTTTCGTTCACCGCAATATTCCCAACTCGTTCTCTACTTTTTTTTTGTAATCAGTTATTTCTGACCCAGTTTCATAGCTCGCGGATCTCGACCAATGATATGCTCGCGATGCACGTGACTCGAGTGTTTTCCCAGTGAATTTAATTCGACACGGAATAACATCAACGGATTCGTAAAAATGAGAAGCGAGTGTATACTGTGCAGAAACGAGGAATAGCCGGAGAGATAGTATACAGGTGAAAGATGTATTGGTTAGTTGGACAATATACACGATGCAAATATTTTTGCGAATTTATATGCTAACATTTCTGATAAAAGGACGTCGAATCAAATCGTAGAATATTATGTAAATTTCTGAAATATTTGTTTCGATAATCATACCAAGTTGAAATTAAAAATTATTCTTTATTTGTAGCTACAAACTGGAGGAGATTTTATACTACTTTTACAGCTTTTATACTTACAAAATTCCTAATTTTAAGTCTCGTAAGCGTGGGATAGGTTAAGAGAGCACACATTTTCCGTTGTATTAATTATTTGAGTTGCAAGAGTCACTGGAAAGATTTTATTGAAAGGTGACGAGTTACACGCTCGCGCAAATAAAGGGCACCAGGTGGCGCGATTGTGTTCTGTTTATTTCGATCACTAAGCGTCGCTCTTAATCATTTCGACATTTTACCATCATCAATTTATTATCAAAATCTCTCATTTGCCAAATTGGTTGCCTCCATAAAACAAAGTAAAAATTTATTTCCAATATAAAAATTGAAGCACCAATCGAGTGCTTTGTTACTAAAATTTTGAAAAATTCCACAAGTGGAGTTAATCACTTTAGCGTGTGATTGGCTCATGTACAATATTTGTACTTCTTAAATCAAATCACGTATATCATAGCAAGAAATAATTTCATTATTTCTTCGTACACATTTGTTTAAAAAATTGATAAAAATATATTTATTCCAAACTTAAATAGTTCTTCTCGTTTTCACAGGATTAAGGATGTTTCGCTGTTATTTTCTTCAACCATCCTCTCTTCCTGCGCAGTACGCGTTTTGTGTCAGTTCGCGCAGTGACTAATGTCTTCAACTAAATTACAAGCGGAAACGAGGTTGCGTAGGAACGGGCTCGGTGGTACCGCTAATACGCAGCCCGCCAAATTACATAATTACTCAATCGTGGAATTCCAGTGCGGCCTGTTATCCAGTGCGGGGTGTATAGATATTTAAATGAGAACGCGGGAACTTGGTAGAGTTGACCACGAAACAGGATCAAGGGATGAAGTTCTCAAAGAGGAAGCATGGCTCAGGCCCGAGTGTTACAGTTGTATACGTTACATCCGAAGTTTCAGTTTCGGGTTAAGATGTTCTCTCGTATGATGCCTCTCGGACAACGTTAAATCTTTGTGAATTACGATCCCAGCTGTGTTTCATAACGATATAGGATAACAACGAAGGGTGAAATCGATCGATGTTGCACGATTCGAGCGTGTGTTGTCTTCAGAAATCGATAGGGGAAAACATCCAAGTTCCGGGGATGAACGAAAATCGTGTAATTTTCGTGGAACGGTGTCGCAACGGACTGTACATTATACTCGTCCTATAAACGGCAATTCAATTTAAAATCCGCCTTAAAAGAGTTGGAAATGGGATTTTTTAATATATGCATCGGAAAATGACAAATTTTAATTTTATCATCGCGATTATGCAATTATAAATATTCATATTTTAATTTTAATTATACAATCTAAAATTAAATTAAATTTAAAATTATTTATAATTTTATATAGTATTAGGAAATATTATATTATATAATATTTGACTTAGTTAACGTTGACTTTTATTCAGGTAGAAGCGTGATTCTATTTATCTCTTTAGCTTCGTCATACCATTTCAATTATTGTCATTTGCATATAGTATACATGGCTATATGTTAGTAATTCTAGCATTAATATCAAGAGCCGCCATTTCAATTATCTTGACAGAGAAGCTTAAGTATTTGCTATACGTGACCGTTCTGCGAATTTCTCGCGATCTTCCGCTACCGAATAACGCGACAATTTCGTCGAATACGCGAACGCTTGAAAAATGTATGTACGTCCTGCGAGAAAATGTGAACTTGGAAATAAAAAGTGCCACGCTCGTACGTGACCATTTTTTATAGCATGAAGCGCGTATTTTACGGGCGAACGTTCTCGGATTTAATTAAACTTGCATCAGACGAGAGCGTCTCGTCAAAGACGAGGATACGCGTTCTGACGGACCGCGACGTGACAACGCACGGTCTGACGGAAACTGTCGATTCCGCCGTCGATGGCGCTGCGTTAGACGTTCGGCTCGAGTCGGCGGGACGTTCGTGTCTTTCCGGCTCGAGTCGGCGAGACGTTCGTGTCTTTCCGGCTCGAGTCGGCTCGAGTCGCGGCAGCATTAGCGCTAAACTCAGTGCGTGCTAATAACGTCGAACGGTGGCATGTTAGATAAATATGTATGACGTGGTAAAGCTCCATTCATAAACAAATCACTTTGGCGTCCGTTTGTTTGGATTTGCAACACAATGGCGGACAATAAAGTACAATGCAGTACGTCATCTGCACTTCTGTTCATCCGCGCGCATAACTCCCGTATTTGTCGATACGCTTCAACAATACGCCGTGTTACACGTTCGATTCTACAAAATTGTCGGCCAGCCTGATTTTCCCTGGAACATTTAACAAACTGCGGCTATTTATCCCGCCCATTTGGCATCGGGCGGAAACGAACGCTTACGGTGGCATACGTCGAGGTATGAAAAAACCGAATAAATATTGCCGTGAGCGATTCGATCGATTCGCCGGTCATTCTTACGCGCGAATTATGGGGACATCGATCGACCTACGATTCTTTTATAAATTCCCGGGGTTTGGGTGTTCGATGGAACGGTGAGCGTAGCCTCGACGCGAGAATTATCCGTGGTAGCTGAAATGGAGAGAATGAATGCTTTGAAACAAAAATGCGTGGCAACGGCGTCTGTGAACCAAAGCTTTTCATAAATTCGGTATTATTTCCCAGCAAATAATAGAAATGCTGTACATTGCGCAATAAAATACAATTAAACTTCCAATTAGCTCGGTTGAAACGAAGCGGTCGTTTCTCTTTGTCCGTTTCAGTTGAATGTAACGTTGGTGGATTTTTCGACGCGGGGGAACGATAAACTTGGGTCAGCGGGCCGGTGGTGGGGGTGGATAATCAAGTTCGCTTTGCAACGATTCGGAGGAACCGATTAATTCGCGTTGGAGGAGACTAACGTACGAATCGTTTGCGCGTGGGCGTAATTTTGCACGGACGATCATTCCCATTGGCGAGCGTACGCGTTCACTGTCAATTTATCATTACCGAATAGAGGATCGCCGCAATGCATCGCTCCTGCGGGACCTAGCCTCATGACGAGACGCTAAACACGCGATTATGTGCCTCCATTATTATGCCACCCAAACACACCGACGCTACATGCCTGTCTGTGTTTGCTTGTACATACCCACGCACTCACACCCTCTCCCGTTTCCGCTTTTCATCCCCCTTTGTTCTTTCCCCGATTGCTTGACGATTTAGCCGATCGTTCCAATCTATAGTGAACCTCGTTTTCGAATTTTCTTTTTTCCTTTTTCGTTATTAAATTATTGATCGTTGTATTAAATTATTTAACGTCATATAAATCAGTTTGAATATACATGTTCGTAATAAGTGATAGAGACGAATCTGAAAATAAATATCCAAATTTATTCGAAAGAGGATTTAAGTTAGGTTAGGTTTATAATTATATATGGAGAAAACCAACGAATATAGTTAGAACCGTAAAATGTACGGTAGATTACAGACAAAAATTGTAAACAAATATCCCATAAAAAAAAAAAATGAATTTTTTACTGGAATTGTGCCTTAAATCGCTAGAATTTATCACGTGAGAGAAGAGCTGCAATTTTTTGCAAACTTGGAGATCGACGTATTTGAAAGTATTCTCCCTGCCATCCTATCACGAACACGTATGTATCTCGCGAGTCGACACATTTGACACTTGTCTCGAACTTATTTTCGATTTCGTCGAGATAGTCGCTACGTCAGAATAACGGTATCCCGCTTGACATCGCACCCCACCCTACGTCCTGCACGGTCACGTGTTCGTGTAAGATGGCGATAAATTCCTCGCCGCGATTCATTGTCAGCAATCGAGTTTTTCCATCGTTGATACGCAGCGAAGCGGATCGTGGATATTCGCGTTATTCTAGAAACTCGTCGAAGTTTGATGGTTGTGAGAAACGGAAAAAGTTTCGAGATTCGCATCGTACGTATTATCAATCTATTACGCCACGATTATCCAGCGTCGCAAGAGCCTCGTGTCTTGGTCGTTTGCCTCGTTAGCTTCGGGTACTACTATCGGGTAAGATCGGGTTCGATCGGATCGGTGGGCCGTCCTGCGTGTCGATGAGAGGCCGTGGGGTGGGGGGTCTTTCTCGAGACCGCGTAGCAGTTTCGGTAAATTGCGGGAGGCTGTAGGAATAACCTTGTGAAGAATATTAAAAAATAAATCGCAGTTTCAACGAATAGCGATAAAACGCTGATACCGCGTCCTCTTCGATCGCTGCAAGTGGCATTCACAGAAATGTCGTTGCCGCTCGAAGACACCTCCGATATTCTGTGTAATGTAATTTCTCTGGGAGATTTTTCTCCGTCATCCGATTCGCTCGACCCCGTTTTCGTGGCCGTTAAATATCGATCGCTGCTCGTTCCCTCCCCTCCCCCGAGACAATTAAAGACCTTATCGCTGATAACTCGGGCGGCATAAAAATGCCGTTCGTAAGTATTTTTGAAACCGCTTACCCGTGTAAAACGGAATTACGCTTCCTTCGTGTTACGATCGGTATTGCGTGAAAACATCGACTCACCGATTCGTTGATCGCGTTTGTGCAACTATCCTTCAATTTTCTTTCGCTATTGAAATACTCGTTCGCAACGAGTAGTATCGGGCTACGATTAATCAGGTTCGAAACAACGGGCTGCTTTATAAACCGGTATCGATCGAGGTTAGTTTTTCTTGAAATAGCGGGTTTAGGTTAAAGGTCGGCGAGTAATTAAAAAATTTACGCTAATTCGTTGAGCCAGCAGACGACAGCTTTGATGGGGCGAGGTGGGAGCAGAAATTTTACTTTACTACGACGTCCCTGACTGGGAATGGTACTTGCAGCGTTCGGAAGAAAAATTCTGGTAAGGTTGTAGAAAGTAGCAATTCTTGCCAGACTTCTTCGAAAGCTTCGGCTAAATATTTCCAGCTTTTTATTTCTGGTCGAGCTTCTTTCCGCGTCTGAAAATTCCAGAACGGTCCGCCTTATGGAAATGTCCCTCGAATGGCAAATGCCAAAGCTTTGCTAAGCTGCTGTTCCAAGCAATTTTTAGCGCGGAAAAATTTAGCGACTTCTCATTTTCCTTTGCCCGTTATTCCTCCTCTTTCTTCTCTTCTTCCTCGCTATTCATTTTTCTCTCCCTCTCGCGTTTCCTTTTTTCCTTCATTTCTCGATTTTCTCTTGACAGACTATGGTCACGGTCTCTCGTACCATTGTAGGTGGAGCCAACATCGCTGATGGCAACAGCGTGGTGCATATATACGTATACACGTTTAGGCAGGATTAATGAGAATGATTGACAGTAATTATGGTATGTTATTACGTTGTTGGATGTTAATTTATTTACGGACGTAATTATCGATTATCAGGGTAACTAAATTTGGTTTATAATGTACATATGTGATCGAATACGAATTTGCGTGTTTTATGATAGCAGGGATATAATGATCGGAATGCGTTAAAATTAATCTACGTAATTTATATAATCCGTGTCGCGGTAATTTGTAATAACATTTTGATCAGGAACTCATATCAAAATGTAAAATACTGTTACCATTATTTTATCAAATATTCTGGATTGTACTATAATAATGCTGTTCAAAAGTGAATTGACCTCTTTTGCATTCTATCGCAATTAAGAGATTTCAGATTTTTCCAATCTTTTTAAAAAAATCCGTATCAAATTACGACAAATAAAATTTTTTGCTCAAACAGGAACTGAAAATTCTTTTTATCATTGTTATAATGTTAATGTTTTGTATACTGAAACGAAATGATTTACGGATTTCAGTATATCTGTATAGGTAGTATGTATCTAAATCATACCTATCTAAAATTCTTAATTTTAATTCTAACAATCATAAAATATTTCCATTTCTTCGCACATATTTCGACGTATATCTACGTTTTCTATCGTTTATACTTGGTTGAACCGGTAACTCAATTGTAGACATCTCTTACCCTCGAATTGCAATTGAGAACAAGAGGACGTTGGAATAAGGTTGCTTATTGGTTTATGATACACTTCTTCCGCATTATCGCATATTTCCTGTATTTCTTCGTGGTTATGGAAGGAGTAGGATACGTCTTCGTTCTCAAAATGGCGTGTCTTTTTTTGCGAATTAACACACTGTGCCTTTTTTATTTTTGCACTATACATCATTTTTATTTTCTTTTATTTAATTAATAGCATTTAATTATTTTTGATTAAATACCTTGGTTCTTTCCAATATTTTTATAAATTGTATTCTATGGCATTAACTTTCCCGTGTAAAATCAAATTTGAATTATTATCATACGATCTTTTTTCGTCAGGATATGTCGCTTTGAAGCAACTCAAGAAGCACCGAATATTATAGGACGTGCTACCATTTTGTCGCGTACTGAAGATTACGAAACGTGTCGCAATTACATTCTACTTAAACGTAATTACGTAACAAGGTGTACGCTGCAAAGTAAGTTTGACTAAGAGGACTTGCAATTTTGTTATAGTTAGCGATACGTGCAGAGATGTTTAGCATTCGTCTCAGCATTTTAGAAAACACCCTTGGATTGTAACACGAAAGCTGAAGCTATTCCAGAAATAATTGTCGATAATTGCTATACGAACAGGTCTTTTTCGAAGCAATTACGAAGAACCTAAATTGATACAACGAACAATATTCACAAATATATCGGTTTCGTAAAAAGAAATTGGAAAATAATTTCACGATGACATTTATTGGCGATAAAATGGCAGCCGAAAATTTCCCGTTAACCGATATTAATTTTCATTTACACGTAACACGGTGTTAAATGCTTTCACAATGTTAAATAACCGAATCGTTAAAACGAGACTATAAAAATGACTCCTTTTCGTTTAATTCTAGTCACATTTAAAGAACTCCATAATTGGACCTTAATCGTCTGGTGTAAATATAGATTCTCCCTTGACCTCGTAAAACCTTCCATACCAATAGAACGTCCAACCGATCGTTTCTGTTTGCAATTTAATATAGGCGTTAAATGCTCGTAGTTAAAATTACAACGCTCGGAAAATAACTGTCCGCAATCCGCAACGTGCATTGGCGTAGACGCATGAGCAGTACGCCAGTGGTTTGATGGAAAATGCGCGATACGCTGTTCACAAAGCAACACGAGCGCGCGATTGTGGCAGGCACACTTCCGCCAGCTGAAAATTACCAGAAGTTGTAGTTCGACAACATTATTACCAAGCGGGTACGCAGAAATCCGTATTGGAAAAACGCCTCTCACTGGGGCTGTACGCGATGGCGTGAAACGCGATTTAAAAACGGTAGTTCCTTTGAAAAACGCAATGCGACGATAATTCGCGTGAAAACGAGCTTGTCCGGACATCGGTGACGAATCGTTAAAAGAAACGCGGTCCCATTGAACGGTGGGTATTAATTTCATTACAAAGTGTTCGATAATCGATCCATTATTGCTCGGTACGGACCCATCGATTTTCTACTCGCTTTAGCCCGAAATGGGATTACCGGTGGCATCCGAAGGAGAAATGGGAAAAAGGAAAATAGCCGAAAAGAATTCACCGCAGCCAATCTGCCAGCGACCGTTGCACGTGGCAATCGATTGGGACTGCCGCTGGATCGTTAGTGGGAAAGAAAGAGCGGAGTGGTGGGGATGCCTCGTGTTCTTTTTGGAGGAGAGGTATCGTCGAATTCGAGTCGAATTCGATCGGAGGAACAAACGAATAGTTCGAACGGGGCTTTACAGCTTTCACGCCAATCTCTCTGGCTGTCTATGCCGCTGATAGTTGCCAGAGACAAGCTTGCTCTGTATCTTCCGCTCTTCTTCCCCCCTCCCCCTCTCTCTCTGCTATCGAGAGGTGAGCACTAGATGTTGAGCCTGAATGAGAGGCGAATGAATAGCACAAACAGAAATTTAGATGGTATTTTTGCGGTCCAACCGACTAACTGTTATTTTCGCGAATTTAACTTAATCCCTTACAACCCGTGAAACGAGTTTCCTCTACTCGACTCGTTTTTCTCTCGAATCAAACGGAATACAAATAGACACTATCCGGAGTGGCCTGGATATTTATAATTTTATTCGTCAACGAAATTCGTCTCGTTCGAAAAATTCGCGTCGATAAACTTCCCGTCGGAACTAGAACACGGTTATCGAAGCGAGTAACTGCAAGAAACGAAACGAAGATGGCGTAACAACGAACGCGTCTAGCGACGAAGCAATAAATCACTGGCAGTTATCTCGTTGTGTTTAATCCTAGTTCCAGGTAATTCGCGCCTGTTTCCGTCTCGTTTATTTCGAATTATCGAGAACAGGCCAAAAAACCGAACGTATATATATATATACTCGTCGACTCGCGACTAAAGCTCGATGAAATTTTTTACAATCGCCCCTCCGTTTTTCCCACGATCGATTTCTTCGAATCCGCGATGGCCGGTCCACTTCGACGCTAGAAAAGAATCTCGTTCGTTTTTCATACGCGAAAAAAGAAGAGCGACCGTTGAAGGGGAGAGGTAGGACGCGAGGGACATTTTCGTCGAACGAAATCGACTCTCGTGTTCCGTTAAAGTTTTACGTCCAGAGTTCGATAACCGATGCTCGATAAAACTATCCGCAGCGTGTTTTTTGTACCACGTCTCGAATTTCGTCCGGCTCGCGAGTAGCATATCGTTTGAAGGGAATGCGAATCGAACGGACAACCGGTCTCCCATCTTCGGAAATCTTCGGGAGCCTTCGAGAGTCTTCGGATGTCTTCGGAAGTCTACGGAATAAGTCGGAAAGCTTCGCTCGAAAGACGAACTGCGCAGTGTCGCTCGGTCAGCAAACGTCTCACCGACATTTATTTTATATTGCTAATATAATCATTGCATTATTGCTTGTTTAAAGAACGTGATAATTTATCGCTTACCGTGCTGTTTCCGTGCTACTTTGAGTTTCTGTTCATTCTTTAGCCGACCAACTATTTCTGGCCCTGAGATTCACCGAACACTCCAACGAGGTATAATCCTTTCGATATTACGAAGGATTTCCATCTCGCGACTGCTTTTACTAAATTTTCGAGAGTTTCAAAGCTCTCGTTATTATATCGGAATTATTCCAGGTAATTCTGTTAAATAATTTACGATTCTATTACTTGTTCCATAAGGGGGTACGTTACATTCGGTACCTAAAGTAACATAACCTTTTCATGTTTAGCGTATCCGTTTTATCTGGAAACATAAATATTGCGACATTATAGATATATTCGAATATAGTACTATAAAAAACACTATAGAAATATATTTTGGATAAATGTAGGATATCAAGAGGGATATGTCACGGTAATATTTATTCGATTCTGTAATTATTTTGAGAAGTTTTGTTTACAAATTTGCGCCTGACTTTCACGCATTTTTTTTTTTTTTTCAAGGTCAACACAAAGGTATACAACTTTTATATTACTTATAATATTTATTCAAAATACATTTCTATACCGCACGTATCTTTGAAAATACGTTACGTGTTTTCAGATAAAATGCAGACAATGTGCGTGGAAGTACGAGAGATACAAAATGGCAGGAGGATAATAGTTGGATTTTTTCCTACGACTGTGATAATGTATTACAGGAGTATACAAAAACGGGGTTACACACAGACGACAAGTTACGTATAGGCAAGCAGCGAAAGCTCAATTTTTTATCGAGGTCACTCGAATGCCGTGTTAGCGTGAAATTTTAATTTAGGACGCCTCCACTTTTCGGCACTTTACAACACTAATTCGATTCTGCCTGGAAAATAATGCGCGGGAATTGAAAGGTTAAACCAGCCGCTTCCCCGAATATTTTCCATCCTGTCGAGGAATCATGCAGTTCGGCTGATACTCGATGATACGTTTTATTCCCTTATCCGTGACCCATATCCGCCGACATTAGCCAATGGGAAGCGGGGGTAAGTCGAGGAAGAGCTGACGGAAAGCACAGTTCCCTCTGCCCTTTTATCCCTTTTACGGCAGTCGCCAATGGACCCTTGATGGAGAGTCTCTTTAGATTGCTCGCTATCAGTTTCGATACGCACTCTGATACCTCGTAGATCATCCTTTGCACCAGTTTCCTTTATGGCTGAAATTGAGAAGACAGTTGGGAAGAGTAGTAGGAGAACAGTCTTTTGAACTTGGAACTCAATTGTCTGGGAATAGTTTGTTTTTTCAATTACATATCTCTGTGGTTCGCTTAGACCACTTTCACAGTTATCGAGGCAATTCAATTTTTACAGATAAAATGTTGCGACACGAATAATATATTTATTAATATGTACGCAAAGGTGAAAAGGAACAAAGAAACAAAAGGGCTATACAATGAGCGAACTCGCTTGGAATTTCTCTTAATATGCTGCATTTGTTCTCTGTTGGGTGCAAGCTGGATTATTTGTTCTCATAAAATATGGAAAGTTAGGTAGTCGTGAATTTTAGTACACGTTTTCGAATTCCACTTCTATTTTCATTTTATCTCGTACATTAATTCATATATTTTTCATTCGTTTACTGATTTACTAATTTATCATTTAGGCCTTTGAGCATTGATTTGTGCGACGTTGAACGTATGCTAAGCATTACTCGCATATATGCGTTTATAGTTCAGATTAGATGGTTGTGTGAAGACAAATATTATATATACGTTCATAATCAAAATCGAGTGGTCATGTGAATACCCATATATGCGTTTATAACCCATGGTGTACGATTTTGCAGAACCCATATACGTGTGACGGCATCATTCTCACCCTCACCACTAGATGGATTCCACGTTAAAAGAGGTTCGAGGATTTTCTCGCAACTCGTCTGTCTTCAATTCTTGCAATCCCTCCGCTTCCTGTACATGGAGTTTCCAAACATTCGAATAGTACCCCTTTCTAAGACAGGGTCTGCTAGGTAACCTTACTGATGAGTCCCACTAGCAGGCTTGGGACGAACGTATCCCTAACATAGGTGTTCATAGTGCTCAAAAGTTTAATTTCTTATTTCGAGCTATATCATCTGAGAGGGCTACGTGGGTAAAATGACGAGGACAATGTTCGCATCGAATATTTGGTTTTATTATCACGGCCACTCCATTGGGGCCGGCTCAGAGTAATACTAAACGTAACTCGTTCTGGACTCTGACTGCCCTGTGCAGTTCTTTTTTGACGCCCTTTTTGGGGAAGCCATTTGAGATCACAGGAAGGTGAAGTTGGGACGCACCATGGAGGACTTGCTTATTACTCATTCCCTAGGGGCCCAAAACGATTGGGCCTCTAGCTGGTCGTTGAAAGCTAGGCCTTCTCCACGAAGTCGGGTACGTCCCTACATTTCTTCCACATTAGACAAATCCGAAGCTGTTGGTACTGACTCGTTCAAACTTCGCGCTGCGTAATTGACACCTAGAGAGACACCTGATCCTATGCAGCGCTAGCTGCAGTATTTCCGTGGGCAGACGAGTTCCATTCGAGCCGTAGAAAGTTTAATGAACGCGTTCTTGTATACGATTTTTCTGCTTTCCCGCGACCGCTTTGGGGCCTCATGCGTAGTCGATCCACGGATTATATCGGTAAGAGTATACGCGGGGATCTGGGCGGGAAGAATATCTATACTTCCTAGTTGAAACCCGGCGGTCTTGTCTGATTTACATGGTCCTATGATTTATTTATACCGACCTGCTAGCAAACAGGTAGAATTTTATAGCAGCCAACTTTACGAGCCGCAATCGAACCCTGCATGATGTTTCGCTTGTTGAATCCATTTGCGCTCTCGACGTTATTCGAACCTCGTGCTAGAAAGAAGGACATTGCAAGTTTTATGGTCCGGGATAACTCTAACGCGATGCTTTTTCGGACCTCATTTCGGATTGCGTAGAGTAATTTCGTTGGAAAAGTTCGAATCGGATTTTCCATCGAAGTTCATGGGAAAATATTCGGGATGTCGAATGACTGATGTTTCCTTGGGAAGGAACGAGTCGAAAATGTAAAATCAAATTTTTTCGTACGCAGCTTTATTTATAAAAATGATGTATGAATCTGTCTTAAAAATAATTGTTTGGTGCGTGAAAAATTTTTTAATATTTAATCTTTTTCGTTTATTCGTATTCTAAAAAATTAGCGAATCAGACGTGAAAGTGGAATAATATGCAAATTACACGCTACTGGAAGTGCAACCCAGTGTCCAGATTATTTAAAAAAACTATATGTCGAAGTTCCTAAAGCGATGCATAAAAGTTCACAAAAGTGCCTTACGGAAGTTGGTTCGCTGCATATCGAAAATTTGTATACCATCATTGCCAAAGTTGCTGTGAAAACTTTCATAACATCGTGGACGCTCGAGCGAAAAAGAGAGTGCAAAGTTATTTCGAAAAATAAATTATTCAAGAAATAAAAACTCGATATGCGGCTAAGAAAAAACGTTTCGTTATGGAAATAGTATTCAATTTTTAACAGGACCGGTTGTTCCTGCATTGCCAAAGGGTTTCATCAATTTTGCAGGCAGACGAGAAGTTCTGTGCAACATGTATAGCTGCATATACATACAGCGCCATCTACTAAAAAATTAATATCTCTACGTGTTCCATAAAACTTGGTTAAAAAATTTACGAAGTTAACGGTTATGTTATTTCAAAAAACATTTACTTAAAACCTTGTCGAAATGAAGAAAATTATAGTTAATGTTTATGAAATTTATATGAAAGTAACGCTAAAATCAGTGGAAGTAGGTATAATGGTCGATTGTGCATCTCAGTTCTCGAGAATTTTATTTTTATAGCGCATTATTAACCCCTTGATGCTCGTGGCCTTGTAGGCGGAGATTCAGCCGAGCGATCGCAGTATACATGCCCAGGTCTCACTTTCGCGTTCGAGACGTTAAGTCAACAATGTAATACGATATCTCAAGATGGTAGATCTACTCGTGGACTTCTTCAACGGTTCCGTTATACGCAAAAAAATTCCAAGTAGCTATTCCTCGGATTCCTTCGAAGACTTTTATCGTTCACTTTCAGTTAATATTCCGGCGACTAATGAATAAAATATTTTTAAGTTTGTTCTTTCCGTTTTGGAGGTTAAGTGGATAATGTAATTTAGCCCTTATCTTCTAGTACAGTATCCAAAACCAGTAATTTTACTGGAATCAATAACAATATCTAAATAGTCTTCAATAATCCTCAATAATAATATCCAATAGTAATATCTGAAAATATTTGTAATCGATAATATCTCGAAAGGTTTATTCTACGAGTAAGCGATATTTTAAATGCTCGGTCGGTAATGTAGGAAATCGGTTGAATGGAGAATCGTTTTTATCGAAATATATTTCACATAATATTTCGTAGTAACTTCTTCCCACGGACTGTATTTCGATGTACTTTCATTTAATAGCTCGACCAGCAACTTGGTTCGTTTTTATCGAAATAAACGCAGCGGACGTGTGCGTGTTTTTCAAGATACAAGAATCCACGGTGCACAATTGAGGGTCAAACGTGGGTTTCCTTCGTGCGCTTTTCAATCATTACCACCTGAAAAGGGTCGTTTTAAAAGGGGGCGCAGCTTTTCAGGATAGTAACGACCGCATGCAAAAAAGCTCGACGATCGATCCACGTTCCTTCGGAACGTTTCATCGTAATCAATTCCTCGCGATGCTTCTTTTGTGCCCCGCTGCGAGACAAATTTCCCTTCGCTCGGTTGCGCATCTCGATTCCCATTCTTCGATCAGGCTCGCCTTGGCGCGTAAAAGCGGACCGTTGAAATTTTTCTAAAAGCACGTTAATTAAGATTACGGCATCGGTTTTAACTACCGCCGACGCTTTCGCCACCGATGCATCGACGGAGTATCGGTTGCGTGCAAATGATCGAGCCATTAATTGAGAACGGTTTTGGGAAAATGAATTTTTCCGTGAATCGAATTTAATTCACTCTCGTGTGTTTCGAGAATGTTCTTCTGGAATTTCGTCCCGGTGTTTTAGCGGAAATAAACGCAGTGCTTTTTGGTAATACCAGCGCGCAAGGTTCCGCAAAGCTTCCATAGTAGAGTTTTTATTACAGTGTGCAGTACTATTTAATAAATGTAATACGTTATGTTCTCGTTAAAATTTTTAATTTTTGGACACTGACTTTCTTTTTTTATTCGTTTTATATTCGTCTTATATTATTGTGCGGAATTTTGTTTCTCAAAATAACGTGTCAAAAAAGAAAATTCTATTCTTGGCTTTTATCAGGACGGTTCAACTGCTGGTCCAGTAGCTATGTTTGGTTATCACGTTTATTCCTCTTCCTTCGTTCGTAACCCAAGAGGCTCGGTCGAGCTTGGTGGGAATTCCCCCCACCATCGCCTCAAGTGACTTGCCTACAGGCATAGCGAGGCCGAGCGGTGGGCCTACAGTCGTGGTGGGGATGTCGCAGCTACCCGTAAATATACTACTTGGTTAGTTTGCTCGTCTGAATCGCGTAACAGCGCTCATTAATATAAATATTTAACTAATGGAAATTGTCAATTGTTAGACAGTAAGTTAAAAAAATAATACGCTAAATCGTTAAAATTAAAAATAAATCATTTTCTGTTATATAAAGGAATTTAATTATAAATATATTTATATTTTTTTTATAGTATAATAGTATTTCTGAGTCTCTGAGTATTTTTACGAAGAAGTTGGATGACGCACACGTGCTTTGTATAAATAGAACACGAGATAGTCATTGGAGAATGAAGGTGAGTGGATGCAAACGAGTTAAAAATTCCACGATTCATTGAATATTATTTCCAAGGACGTTCCTGAGGAAGCTTGCAGAGCATAGACGAAGACGTATTAGATTCGACACGGAGAAATACGCACGTGGTTCGTGCGCGCGTAACAGCAACGACGCATAAAGAAAGGACACACGGAGTGTGAGGACGTTAGTTCCTTCGTGTCAGAATATTTCCTGGGAGTATCTGATCCGTAGGTACGCGACGAATCCGACGATTCGAGGGAAACTTGAAGGTGCAACGTGCAACGAACTTCCGTAATTTGCTCCCTTGCCGTATTTCTCCCGGGGACTTTCCGCGGGGGAGCCAGCAGAAAGAGACTGGGAACATGCCGCGACTCCCCAGCCGCCATCCTGATTTCATTTGCGAAACGTGTATCAAATATCTATAGAAGCGTTCGTCGGTGACTGTGAAGCGCAACGCCGCCCTAACTTTGTGTTCCACTCGGCTACTGTTTTAACAGGTATCGCACTGTTCCAGAGATTTTGACTTTACCTCTGTTTTCCCACCGCAATCTACGTTCCTCTCGTGGGAGATCCAAAAATCGAGTACGCGAAATTTCCCCGTTTCACGATTCTTGATTGGTATTTACTTTGGTATTAACTTTTAAGCGTAAAGTATCGAGCTATATAGTAGCGAAACGCGTTATCTTCGAACGGTAGGCCGCGTTAGATATACATAGATGTTCTATTTATAGAGCGATCCTTCCACTCAGAGGTTCAAGGACAGTGTCGTCACAAAAAGCATCGGAGGAAGAATGCCAATCGGTCTCCAACACGAGCTAATATAACGTGTGGAGTGATAGGGTAACGTTGTATTAGTGGCATCATAAAAGTCTCGCAGCGAGATTCGTCTTTAACCTAACCTAGCATGACGTACAAGCATGCGCGTGTTCGAAAAATTCAGGTCGGAAACAATTACGTAAATTCCGATGAACGATCTGTTTGATTCATAAAGGAAATATGTCCGACTGCTCGGTTCTTAGGTATGTTGTTCGAGCGTAATTTGTTTCTCTGTTATTTATCGGTACGTAAGTTCGCTCGCTTCTGCCAGTTACGCACGCGTTCCCTTGCCGGTTGAAATTGCCGATCCTCGATAGGAAACTCGCTGAAACAAACTTCGCTAATTACGTTACGTCGACTTTTAGCACCTACCGAGCAACGCTGGAAAATTTACCAGGCATTCGACGTGGTTACGTAATTCAATGGCAAAGGTCGGAGGATTAGGTGAAGGGATAGGTTTGTTTTAAGGGATAATAAGGACGGCGGTGAGTGACCGAAAGCGAACGCGTAAGGTCGGAGACGAGTGGTGGGGATGACTCGCGTGCGCATGCGTGCGACGAGACGCAGCTAATGCATACTATCTACGTGAAGCAAAATTTAATCCAATGAATTAATTATAAACTACGCTCGACATCTCGGCCCCGGCTCAGCCAATTACCATGGATATGAAGTACGCCCTTTCGTACTCTTGCGAGACACTGCTTCTCTTACAGGACGATAGTATCGGAAATTTCATTTACTAACCTAGCTTGCGTCGTGTCTTTTCGCCATCGGTTGTATATCCTTCGACGCGTCATTGTCCGTATAATCTCCAGCTTTCGCGAGCGCCCGTCCCTCGTGGCGCTGTTCCATTCCTGTTTTCTTGTTTTCTCCAGTTGCACTGGAATTCTATTATCATCCCGTAAACTCGCGGAACGTCGTTAAACAATAAAAGCATTTTATAGATACGCGAATTCAACGCCGTGATAAAAATAGAGCCTGGGAAAGTTTCGCCTACAAGGAAAAACGACGTGTACTAATGGAGCAGAAGTTGGGGTAGCGTCCCATAGCTTCGAAGGTGTTTAGGGTGATTAATAGTTACCGGACTACTCTCCATAATTAATGTACACTCGTAAATTTAACTTTACAGCCGCCGACTATTTAGATATTACAATTAGGAAAAGTAAGTGATCCAATTTGTTACGTAACCCGGTGAAAGAAAAGTTTGCAAGGAGGAATACATCTCCCACGCAATCCCAATTCTTGCAATTTCGCTAATAGGAATACATTTCCCATGCAATTCCAATTCCTACAATTTCGCGAATTCTTTTAAAATTTTTTAAAAAGACTAATGATGACTAATTTCGTTCCTTTCCTTCGACGCTCGAAAGATATTGCAGCAGGACGCACTGCAGCAATTTTTTCCCCGTTTAAATTCCCCTTCAGAGTCGGTAATCTGGTATCTCGGCGCTAATCGACAAAGGACAAGCTTTGCTACCGCGTTACGAACCGAAAATGGCCGGATCTGTTCCGGGGGCAAGGGTCCTCGGTGTTCTTTATTCATTCGGCTGGTTTAACGAGTAAAGCCGTTCTTCGCAGGAGTTTTCCTGGTAATTGCAGTAAGTGTAGCATTGGAAGCGACCCTGATGCGGGCTAATAGCCCCCTCCTTTCAACTGGGGGCTGAAGTTTTGCGAGCCGGTATCGAATGCAGGGGTACGCGTTAGGTCTATACGTGTACATTTACGGTTAGAATTCCGGGGCGAACGTTGAAACGGCACTTTCGGAAAACGGTTATGTCGGACACGAAACCGCTCGAGTGGTCGCATAATTGGAGCTACCTTCCATTCACCTCGTTCAATTCTCTTCGTCTGAATTTCTTCAACCCCTCCACTTATTCTTCCCATTCTTCGAACCTTCGAATACGAGTGCATGGTAACAAGGGAATACGGAATCTTTCTGTTGAAAAGATAAATTTAATTATATACAACAGTCAATCTAGGATATACGGTGTGAATAAATTTTTTATAACCTAGATTTCGAGAGCGAATATTTATATAAACGTTAGATAAGAATTGGAGGTTAGGCGAATTGCGTCATGCACATTCTTTTAACGCTCAGTCAGTCGTTCCAGAGAAGCACTCAAAGATGGATACGCGTTCGAGAAAAGATGGTACAGAGCGCTTGCATTCTCACGGCTGACTGATTGACTCCATTGACACTTCCCCGATCAGAGGCAGTGACCATTATTGGCTAAAAAATGGCGTCGTAATCCTTGAAGCTATTAAAAAATAGAAAATTAATAAATGCCGATGCTGGCATATTCGATGTCACTTGGTTTCGTACGGCTTGCCGATTATCTTCGTCACCATTTTTGGTCAATAGCAGTCACTGCCTGCGATCAG
Organism: Eufriesea mexicana; assembly: GCF_001483705.2. NCBI lineage: Eukaryota > Metazoa > Arthropoda > Insecta > Hymenoptera > Apidae > Eufriesea > Eufriesea mexicana. The sequence continues at coordinate 649,372 of NW_016908532.1, read as the reverse complement.
GGGAGTGTCAGCGGAGTCAGTCAGCTATGAGGAATGTAAATACGCTGCGCCATCTTTTCTCGAACGCATGATATATCTTCCTCGAGTAATAAAAGAATTTAAAAGAGAATATATATATTTCGTAGTTATTTTACAATTATAAACCCATAATCTCAATATTTTTATTATCATTTTCGTATCGGAAGACATATGGAGAAAAAATGTCACGGCAATATTTTTGTTTAAATAACAAATACTTCGTGTATCGCGTGGAAATATTGTTTCCGAGGATAAATGTCTCAACTTTGCGCGATATTATTTAAAACGAAGGATATATCGATTATGTGCCCCTCCGCGTGAAACTGCACGGAGCCAGTAGCGTAAGTAAATCATAAATCATACTCAATGGACGGCTGTTACTTTAGAAAATATTCCAGCGCACTGATTCGACGTTTTATTTTCTGTACTACCTTTTCGCTGTTATTATTCCGGAAATATTTTCGAAGCTATCGAATTTTTATACGAAATATTCGCGTAGAATTTTTAATCAAAAGTCTTCGTGTCGTGGGTCGAATTATACTTCCGAGATGTAGAAAATATTTTGTCCGATTTGTTCGAGTAATATTCCGATTAACTCCTTGTCAAAGTTGAATCCACAGTATACCGTATAATTTTATAATTTAGCGAACGGGTTAAGTCTATGTCATTAAAAATTAACCTCGTCAATTTCTTTTCCCGTCTTGTGATTTACAGTGTGAGTTTATTATGAATTAATAAATAATCGGAAATATCGCAAGATAGATTAAATTCGATTTAAATCGGAAATGAAAATTAAGCGAGTTAAAGATGAAATTACCGAAGGGTGGATATAATTGATAAAATAATGATTATCGTTTCTTTCAGCGCGGAAAATACCACATCGTTAAAGTTAATTTTAGTTTTATGGATTGCTATTATTGACGTAGTTTATAATAGGAGAGTTCGAGAAGAGAGTTGTTGAAGTAAAAGTAAGGATCGACGAGGGACAATCCAGGCCCACGGGGAAGACCTAGGTTAGGTTAGGTGCTCATCGATACGTTGACCGTATTCGAGACTTGGCGAGAGTGGGGATAAGTTGGCCATGACAATATTTGGTAAAAAATTATAAGCAACTTTTTTCTAAATTATTCTGATTTTACAGGAAATAATTGGGTAAATAATTTTGTACTAAAAAACAATTTGGTGAAAAACATAAGGTCACTTATTCAAAATTATTGTGATTTCACAAGAAATAATTGTATTAAAAATTATCAGTATAAAATTATAGGTGATTTTTCAACTGAATTATTATTTTTCACATTTTATTTTGTCAGCCATATTTGCAAAAGAAACAATTTTTTTACAAAGAATAATCGCACATACATGTACAAGTACACGCACACGTGTATTTCACTGTCAGATACACATTTTACGCGATATTATTTCGCGGAAAATAATGTACGTAGAATTCAATGTAATTTAATCGGTATTTATAATAATTTAATTCGGATAAAAATACATCGTGGGTGAAAATACTGGTGGTATTTCGCGCAGGTAATAAATGCACCTATCTTCGTTAATAAAGCTTCATGTTTGAAATCAGATTAAGCTTGATATCGATATAAACACTCGGCGACCTTTTGATAACCTTAAGCACGAAAATTTAATGCAAATCAAAGATTTGCGAATTTTATTTTAGTATTATTTTATTTTAAGAAGCTTCCCGTTTTAATCTGCGAATATATCTCGACAAATACATTGGAATGGATAAAATTGAGCACTCGGGGCTCGAACGAGGTCACGTGAATTATTAGAAGTTCACAGAGGGGGGAAACCTATCGATAGAAGCCTCAGGATATTTCAAGGTTATCTTTTTTCTGTCCGCCATCTTTATGCCTGTCGATTTATGGAGTAACAGCTGTCATTGGAAACGAGTGGAACAAAGAAAAGCGCGGGCTCGTTTGAAAAGCCGGAATGACCTTGAGAAATCCGACGCTCCAATCTCTTTAACGAAACGCGACACTTTTACGAGTTCGCTCCATATCGCTGCCCGACGGTCTGCGATATCGTTAAATCGCTTTCGATAGATTCATATCTTCGTCCCAAAGAGTTAACTTCACTGGAGAATGTCTTTTAATCAATTTGCGTATGCCACGACAAGCGAGCGTTGAACAGGATTTAGTAATCCGGAAGAAATGACATTAAAAAGAAATCACGGTGTACTTTAATGCAGCCTTGTTCGGCTCGCGTAACTGCCAAATAACACGTAAAGTGTAAGGCTAAGAATAAAGGCCTGCCGAGTCGCGAAACTACACAGGGCGGTCGAGAAAATATATTTTCGCGAATCACTTGTAACCACAACGGTCAGCACGATTTAATACACTTATCTCGTGGTTATTCGAAGCACCTCTAACGCGACGGAAAAAGACAGAAACGTCTTTACGAATATAACCTCACATAACCTCGAAATGTTTCCCCACACGTGTCCTTTCAGAAACGAAGCGACGAGCATTCCGAAACGTATATACGTTTAGAAACGTATTAAAAGCATCAAGAAGAAATTGAAAGACTTTGCGGAGGGTCCAGCCAGCGGATATGTTAACCGACCCCTAAAACACGGGCTGTGGCTATGAATATTCCATTGCGCAGTCACCGTGTATATGCGAGGTCCTGTACGCAAATAGGTTAGGTCGTGCTCCGTATCGTTTGCATAGGTTGGTAGGTGTGCGCGTATCTTTCTAGGCGGTTGGTCGTGTATAGAGGTGGTCGTTTAGCCCGGGGTACGGAATATCTCCGTGTAATTGCACCTTTCGTGCTACGTGCGCAACGCCGTACGGTGCGAATCGCGTCGCGTAAATCTGTACGGGCAATTTCGATGCGCGTCTAGGCGCACAGCGACACATGCTCGATACTATCTTTAATTGAGCAGCGCCAACAGCCGACCAGCACGATGCTTGCCTCTTTCCAAACTAATTCGGCGCTGCCACTCGTCCGATTTCGTTCTCCAATTCGACACGCCGCGGCGCTATTGTTCCATTCGCCAACCAGCGAACGTCCTCTTCGCTGACCGTTTAGGAATCCCAGTATAGCCTGCGTTTGACCAATGCTGCGGACGTGGAATTTTAAGCCTCGAAATTAAACCCGTCATACTTTGATTTCTTTTATTCGTTATTTGCAAGATGCGATTAAATCGTTGTTTCGTGTTAAAGACGGATTACGAATTATCGTTAAACACGGAAAGAATGCAAGTTCAATTTGGTACAATTGTCAAATTTTCGAATGGTTGGCAGAGATATTCGCTTAATATTCGCAAGCGTGTTCGACGAGAAATAGTTGGATCCTCGCTCAAGTCCAAGGGTCGCTGTTCGAGGGACGTTCCTGACACTGCGGAACAATCAGACTTAATCGCGAATATCGTCGGTAGAACAGTTTCGCGACCTGGGAAAATTAGTTCTCGTACAAAATTCTAAATATTCCAAGTACCTTCGACCGGATGTAGCCAATATCGGTGAAGTCAAGAACACGGCAATAGCGCAGATGTCGGCAGGCGGCAGGTGTACTCACCATTCTATAGCGCGTTTCATAAGTACTACGTGAAAGTAATGCTCGTATAGCTAGTGGGAACTTTTCCCATCGGACTTGCACTAAAGGATCTTCCGCCGCTCTCGAGATTTTAATAAAAAAATTTATCCAATTGCTAGGTATTTTAAATCACATTCCATTTTGATCTCTGAAACTTTATTCTTTGTTCTTTTGAACTCTTCTGTCAAGAAAAATTTCCGGCTCCTGCCTCCACTACTCTCGTTTAAATATTCTGATATTCCTATAAAATTCGTAATAGCATATAGACAGTGATACATTGGAAGTTTTCCGTGTCGTCGAAATTGACATTGAAGAATAACGTCGGTGTTTGAACTTTCTTAATTATTGTTCGATGATATAGAGGCATCTTGGGTTTTTGTTTCTTAACCGCGCGTTTCCCGTATGATTTATGATACACGCACGACGTGGGAGATAAAGAGGGGGATATTCGAAGCTACAAGGAATTTTATGGGTTACCAAGAGCTGGGTCGCAGCTGTGCGTTTCCGCTGGGTGCGTATAACATTACATCACTCTCGCATGCATGGGCTCGAGCGACAGGGACTATAGAGGGCTCGCAACGTCTTCGTGCTATCTCGTCGCGAAGCAATTATCCCTGCATCACTGTAGTGGCGCTGAGGTCGAGGATCGCCGGTTAGAGCAGCCATACTTGACTCTTCCTTTTCTCGGGCAATATATATATATATATATTCTCGCAACGTCACGTGGGCTGATATATCGATAACATTATTAAGACGCATAGATCAATGAGAAGCATTATATTAATTTTAAACGAAGTAATAAAATGCATAATGAAATCGTATAATTATATGGACATGGACCATCTACATTATTTATTATTTGGTTTTATTTTCAAATAAAGAACAAAAATGAAAAATAGAAGAATTAAACTATATAAATAGATTTAAAAATAGGTTTACAAATATACAAATACTCTACAGGTGTTTCGTTTTGTCTTCAGGAAACTTACCAATAGAAAATTATGTTGAAGCTGCTAATCAGCGAAGTCAAGAAACTTTCAGGTACAAAATTAGGTTAAAAATTTAATATTGAAACAAATTGTTTACTATTGACTATTTTGGACAAATCGGTATATGGAAGCTCGGTGAGTCGCATACGTAGATGGAGTACTCGAGTACGTCTGGGTTAGATGGTTTCCGGCGCCCGCTAGAGGCGCTGCCTCCGTGGAAAACAATTTCTCCAGGTGGAGCGATACGTCTTCGAAACGGAACGACGGAGGAGAAAACGTCGTGGTCGGGATAAGAAACGTTCGGGACGATTGAAACACCCGTTTCTGTTATCGCCCCAGGAATTCCAGGAAAATTCCGCCGCGGGGAAACGAGTTTCTTTGCACCCGGTCCTCGGACAATTAACCGATCGCACGTTCGACCGACCTATCGAACAAACGCTTCTTTATCTTCCCGGATATTTGCACGGCATTTATCAACGAGCTGCTCTGAACAAAAGATTCGAACGATCTTTTACCAGAGTTCAAATTTTCAAAAGATGGTTGGAATAAAATAAATATAAATTTAGAAAATTAGTATCACTGGTGACCACTATAGCCGCACTGAGAGGACAAGCGCTGTTCACTGATGACTACCATAGCAGTCAGCATGTTAAATCATAGCGCAAGGAGCTAAGTGATCCACCCTGTAGATCAGAGAAACTTCTACCGAGGAATATATCTATGGACATAAACGTTTAGGTATAGTGGAACATCAGAAGGAAGACACGATGTCGTGATCGAGTTACACGAGACGAATGCAAATTGTAGCAGTGGTAACGTGGACGTTATTAATTCCGGTGTTATATGGATCCCAGAACAACGAAGGGAAAAAGAAAATGGTGAAATCTGCCGGGGCTAACTGCAGATACGGTCGCGCGAGCTGTAATATCGATTGCAGCGATCCGACGAGTCCTCATTAGTCGAATTTCCAGGCAACAAAACCGGCGTCTGCTAGTCCTGCGCGTGACCGGATTGACAAATGGGTATTGCGAATTTTCTTGCGCAATGAAATCTCGAGTGCTGCCATCTAGAGCAATGAGTCGCTATTACTGAGAATTTTATAGTCAAATTGAGCGCCGATGATGAACAGAATCGAAATCAGAGAGATGCACGTCGTGCGGTAGAATGAGGAACTTCCCGTAATTTCTTATCCTTTTAACTTTTTAGGGGGTTGCGTCGAGGTAACTGGTGAAACAAGAGAGCAGAAGATGACTGTATGTGTAAAAATAAGCAGGAAAGGAAGAGTACAATTTGCTCTTGCAAGGTCCCGTTTTAGATATAGACCGTGGTGGCGCTAGTGAGTTAGATGCAATGTCACGATGAGGCCCAAGGATCATCGTTACTCTTTACAATCTCATCGCGACTCTTTGAGTCAAAGCTATGGAGATATTCCGATTCTTTCGATCGGAACCAAAAAGACGTTCCAACTCTTGGGGTCAGAATTGTAATGGTGCCATTTTGGTCTTTTGGGTCAGAGCCATAAAGACACCAATCATCTACCGCTGTAGCAACTCTGAACCAATATATTTTCTCTCATCTACTTTGTACACAGTTCCAGTCTACCAATCCTTATCTATCTTGGCTCGACTTTAATCTATATAGCACACATTTATACTCGTAATCAGTGGTTCAACTGAATAACTGTAAATTGTAAAATGCATCTTGTTACCCTACTACAGGCAAGAGAAATAAATAAACAGTTTAGTTACTAATTAAGTTCTAACCTAAACAGTATAATAGCTAAATAGTATTTTATAGTCAAAAGAGAAAATTCATTTCCTTTTTTCAACGAAATATTTCCTCAGACGATAATTGAAAAATTAATCATGTAATCAAATTCTAACCTAAGTGTCTCAGTCATTGGACATTCGAAGATAGAATATGTGAGTGGAAGACACCTAACGTAACATTTCGGATATTTTGCACGAGGACGCGTTAGCGAGGAGCGACGGTGATTTACTTAAATACACAGAAGATAGTGCAAATATTTGATCGGCGGATCTCGACGAGAACAATACGTCCCTACGGAATGGCGGAATGAATCGCGTACGCGCGAGGGAGATGGTATCGTGAAGAAACCGTCGAGTCATTTTCCGGATTAAATCGGGAAAGTGTTGGTTGGGACGAGCTGTCTTCCGACACGTTTCGCGAACGACGCGAGAGGTGGTCGTTTCTTATCTCGGAGCGTCCCAACGCCGCTAACGCCATCTGCCGCTTCTTGGACAACTGGAATTTGTGCCATGTGAGAAATGAGGGGCGAGCTGAATGGCGAAAACTTGGACAAATATTCTGGTCTTGTGGAGTTTCAGCGTCTCGGTCAATAAAGCTTGTCGCTGGATCGTGTCCATTGTGGATCCCCCTTGAGACACACTCTGTCGTTCAGTCGCTCACACACGACCGTAAAGCGTAGCGTACGAATGGCCAGTTTCTCCTATGCTGGGTGCATATATTTTGCTAAACTGCGACGAATAATACGCGCATTTCTATTCTCCTGGGTATTCAATGCAGAGCTTACGTTCATTCATCGTTAATTCGAGACTAGTTCGTGAATTTCATTATCCCCCCTGTCCCACTCTACGTGCCGTAGTTTTCCTTCAGCATTTCCTTCGACGATTGCCGTTGGCCGCCATTTTGGACGGTCAGTTATTACGAAACAGGTCGAGTTTCAATCTCCCAATTTTATTTAACGGAATCGGTTTCAGGTGGTCGTTCGTTTACTCGGTGTGTTGTGCTTCGTAAGTTTACACCATCTTCCAGTCGTTCCCAGTGAGCTCGCTTAATGGGAATTCGCCAGCACTCTAAACTGGACCAAAGCCGCTGTGAATACAGCGCCCTCTGTGAACCTTATGTAATGTCGTTTAACTCGTGTAATAACTCGACTTTTAAAATGAAATTAAGGAACGTTTAACAGCCTCGAGAAGAAAGTACGAATGTAAAAGACTTTCGCGCGAAGTTTCACGGGAAATACGGGAACGAAGGCTGTAGAATACGCTGAACGCGCAGATGGCGCTGCTTTAAAACGTCCGCTTTTTCCCGTCGATAAGCTAGTCGTTACAATAATACCATTCCGCTTAGTAACGTGATGCACCGGCTAATGTAATCTCGTTAATGCCCTACGTTAATCCTATTTTCATGAAAATGTTCCACGCTACTAAAATCGCCGCCTAATGCTACTAATTAGTCGCCATTAATCGCGGCGCTAGTGTCGCTAGGGCGTTTTACCTACGCACTTCAGCGGCAGTCTCTTTGAACGTAACACAGCGGTCAATTTTCCGACCATATTTCATTCGGAATTGTACATTGTAATTTATGGCATGCGTTAATTAACTTCTTTCACCGTGATCAGGTAAAGAGTCGTATAGGGTGTGCTGATAGGTTAGTCGCGAAATTATTAGGCGATAACGCTCCGTGAAATAACTTTGAACGGATACAGTGTGTTGACGAAAATTTGCATCGATTCGTGTGTTTGTCGGTGTATTTGCTGCTCGTGCTATAGTGTATGCTGTGAATGGAAACGGTGAAAATCCGCCACACGGTTGTTCTCCATATATTTTAATCTGCTTTTAGGGATCGAAGATTATTCGGGATTCCTTTAGGTGAATTATTAAATCTGTCTTTCTTTTTTTCTAGGCTATAACCTAGTATGTAAAATGGGTCTCAAAGAATTTTAAATTGTACCCGATTCAACGTATTTTCTATAAAATAGTTTTTAACAATAAAATGATTCAGGCTGATCGTAATGAATGATCTCAGATTTTATTTCAACAGCTTGGTTGAAGCTAATGTTAATTTTTGTTCAAACGGGAAATTATACATGAGTATTAATTTCCATTAAAATTAAATTATACTATGGTTAGGTGCACATCACAGGTACGTAGTTACAGTGTTAATAAATAATGAATATCTTCAGATGGCGGTATTAACTGACTCACCCTGTATAATAATAATTATATTACGCGAGCACAGTCAATTATTATATAATTACCCAGTGTCAGGTCGAATCATATAAATTGAAATACATCGTTGACACGAACAGTTGAAACCACATACGTGACTCTAATTATATTGCTCATAATACAAATTGTTTCCTCGATAGGTTACAGAATTAAAAGTAAATCAGTGAGTTATTCGCATTTTCCTGAAATATAGGGTTTTTCACAGAACACCCTTCCATATTCTTCCTTTACTCTTTCATACAGGAAGAGATTAAAATTTCCACTTGAAACGAAACGATAAATGTTACATCGTGAATTGAACTGGAATAATATAGCTTTTATGCGAACGAATTTTTTCAGAACCAATATCCTCGAAATTATAGTAGCCTTCTAAAGTACTCCACTGTAATATAAAATTATATATTATAATATATAATATGTAATATATAGGATAATAAAATTTAATTACCTTAATTATTGCTAATTTTAGGTATCTTCAATATAAATATACCAGTATCGTGTTGAACGTAATATTTTGGAACAAGGAAATATATATATATATGTATCTCCAAACATTCACGATAGTGACTTTATCGATCGACAATTGGTATACGTACGCGAATATCAATTTTAGATATTTTTAATACAAAATACCAGCATCGTGTTGAACGCAAAATTTTCGAAGAAAATATATGTACCTCGGCACGTTCACGTCAGTGACTTTATCGATTGATAGTTGGTACAACTGTGTAAATATGAATTTCGGATATTTTTAATATAAAATACCAGCATCGTGTCGAACGTAAAATTTTCGAAGAAAATATATACGTATATGTATCTCTATACCTGCACGACAGTAACTTTATCGATCGTCAGTTGGTATGCCTGTGTGAAAGATTAGAGCAGTGACAATATAAATTCTTTCTTGCGAGAAAATATAATAAATCACGAAATCCGAAGACACGTCGAGGATCGGGTCACAAACGCCCATAATAGCACGGTACAATTGTAGTCGTGGCGCGAACGTTTAAATCTAACTTAAATTTAAATTCGATCGATCAACGTTTCTAATTCGATGCTAAGATGGCGGCGCTCGAAGTAGCGAAGTAGGTTAAGCGAGACCGGTCCGCGCTTCTGTCGAGATCAATCTTAAACAGCGCGTAGCTCGATGAGAAAAGCATATTATAGGGATGAAAAGAAGAGTCGGGACGATCGAGTATCGAACAACCGTGGGGAGACGTTGAGCGTTGCCGCGATCGACGGCAACATGGAGCCGAGTGCGGCTGAAAAATTCATGCTACCTTTCCAACGTTTCCGATATCGAAAGCGAGAGAAAAAGGAGAAGTCGACATCCTTTAAGGCGCGAAATGACGTATTCCCGTTAAAGGTTGTGAAGTGCACCGATTCCATCCAGAGTTATCCAGTTTTTAAATTAGAATCTCTGGAGAAGGAATAACTACGGAATAAGTTCCGATCGAGAAAGTAATGGTACTTGACAGATTTAGACTGACTCGAGAATCATTCCTGTAACGCTTTTCCAGCATATTTTATTATTCCTACTGATAGATTTGTAGGTGTGATTGCTTTAGCCAATAAAAGCGCGATTGATAATCAGACAGACTGCAACATCACTGTGTAGTATCTTCGCTGTGCCGTGTACAAAATTTAACGAGGATGTTCGATATATACTTTGTGTCAATCATACTGTAGATCAGTTACTTCTACGATATTATACTCTACACAAAGGCACGCACACATATTTCATCCCCGTCGCGATTATTATTAGAGGAACTGGGAACCGATTATACTCGCACACGCATTTCCACACACACCTTCTCACTAGAAATGAAGAACAAATGGAAGGGGTAGACCGACAGTCAGTCTTCAAATGAACGCCAACATGTGACGTTTTGTAAGATTACATCTTAGTGCTCTGTATCAGTTTTGTATTTTTAAAGCTAGGAATAGTGCACGAAGCGGAATGTCCGTCACATTTTTGACGTAGCTTGATTTCAGTGGTCGAAAAAATATTCCATTAATCGATCCATAAAGAATTTTTTCGATTGTTAAAATTGCCATGTTTGAACGCGGCGACTGAACCGATAAAGCAAGTGGAGTGTCTGCGACAAAGAGAAAGGATACATTGCAGGATGCGCGCGCAAGTGAGGTTAACCTTCAAGGGAATCTGAACGCGCGTAATGCTGCCTATCGAAGCATACGAAATAATATATATGCATTGTGTGTTGGGAAACGTTAATTCCGCCATGTTAACTCATCTTTCGATATTTATCCGGAGAATTTTTCCATACAAGCTGAATATATTTTTCCAGATACTCGCACAGTTCTAGATAAATCGGATAAGCTGTATAATGGGTATAAAAGCGATGGTTTGCTGGAACGTTTTTAGGTGCACCCTATTCCAAGTGGAACTAACGATCACAAGAAGAAAAACTGACCGGGTAAACATAATTTCACCGAAACAAAGGAGAAAGGAGGAAACCGATAGTAATCGATGCGTCATGGTACAATGCTTCCCCATTTGTATTCAAGCAATAACGAGAAAAAGCTGCAAGTTTTTGCTAACTTCTCGTTATCGTTCGCGCGAAATTTCCGTTTTATGCTGCATCGAACGTATATTCGAACATTAATCTTTCACCGACTTTAAGAATTGCCTAGAAAGAAACTATCTTCGCATTAATCGAGAGAGGCTCACCGTTTCGGTTTCGGTTTCGGTAGGTACACTTTGGAAATTAATACGTACACCACACAAACTTTTTTAAAGTAATCAGATGGTTTGTCTTGAAATATAAGAGAATTCCATACGTTTCTTCACCAAGAATATTTTTAATTTATTTAACTATAATTCATTAAAATATGTGCTTGATCTATTATCTTATACGTTTATTAATACAAAAATTACAAATAAGATTTTGTTAAATTAATGATAAAAGATTAAAGACATTCTTTGTGTTATAATGCAAAATTTTTTTATTTTCATGGTAATTTTTCTAATATAGTAATATAATATTTTTCAGGAGTGTAAGGTTCTGAGTTTTCATGCATAGTCTGGAGCACGAGAGGATTAAAACGAAAAATCTCTTTACATATTTTAACAGCAGGTTATCGGAGTGCTTTGATGAAATTCAAATGTATATTAAAAGCATTCTCGATTGTTCTTTTTTCCCATGGTTATCGATCTACACACATTTGCCTAAACGCGCTAGAAGATATTAATATCGTCGAAAACACGTTTTGTTTCAGACAATTTTTCAGAGGAGAATGGATATTAAAAGCAAGCGGCGTATAATTTGAAATCAATAGAGTTGTGCTCGACGTTTAATAGGATAGTGGTTTTCGACCCAGATATTATTTTAACCCTGCACAATAATTAATCGGCAGCGTGGTAATCTCGTCTTTCTTATTATTCAGAACGTTCCTTTTTCATGGGCATAACGCAATTAAAGAAATAAAAGGCGTATTAATATTCCTTTTCTGGGGCTCTTTGTAATAAACATTCGTCTTTTTTTAGTGGCAGTTCTAATTTGTCGATTGCAACCCTCGTCTGGATCTTTAAAATGGTTCGTGGCTTCTTTTTCTTTTTTTTTGTTTTATATTTCTTTATTTTCTTTCTTTCCTTTTGCAGAGGAATGAATTCATTAGTAGCCGTAGCCGAGAGGGAAAAAGAAAATTACAAGATTGTTAACCGAAGCCGCGAGTTGGACGAGGTCAAAGGTGCAATCTCAATTTTCTACATCTCCTTCAATTACATCCCCGAGGCATTAATCTTCGCGAAGTAGCGCCGTGCTTCTGTGTACTCCATAATACATTCAAAAAACCAGCGATACACGCTCGATTGTACGCCTACTCGAATATTAAAAAGTTTTTTTTTTTTTTTTTTTTTAATTATCCACGTGTAACTAAAATGTCTACGTGACTGACGTATCTAAGTAAATATGATATATTTACATTTATAAAAAGTACACTAGTACACACGTTGTTACGTAAGAGATAAAATTAACGAGATGAAAGATAATTTTGTTTTATCTCAAACGTGACATAATAACTGGTCTTTGTATTTTTATAGATATTCAAAATATGAAGCTGCTTTTGGCACAATTAATTTTGTCTTTTATTCACATAGGAATATGGCTATATATATATAATAGTTTATCCTTATCGTATTATACTTCAGTTAATCACGTGTGCCATATTGATGTATATATTACAGGTTGGTAATACTAATATTATATTCTGTGTAGAACTAAAATGCTATTAAATTCATAGATAATAATACCAATGTCGCTATGAATTTATTTCACGCTGTTGTTAATAGGAAATTTTGACCAATAATGTTATTAATGTTCTTAACCAGCAACATGCCCAAATTTATTTAGCAGACTGAATTAACTTCTAATTTAGAATTTCGTGTCGCTATCGATTCAATGCTTATGCATTGTTATATATCCAGAATACAAGCTGTTGTAGATTCTACCATCTACTGACACAAAGGATCATTACAATTTAATGGTCCCAATGTAGTGAGCTGCACATTGTTACATACAATCCAGACTTCTGAATCGAAATACTCAAACCGATGGTAATTGGTAAGTATAGAACGGAACTGTTATTAGGTTAGGTTACCCGTTAAAGCATTTAACGTTATTAAAATATTTGTAATATTTAAGTTCGTCGACAGAAGCTGATTAACGATAAACAGAGAGGACAATCTTACCCGAATTAGAAGTGGAAAATTGTAAAAATATGGAATTATAGCGTGTCGACGAAATAACCTCAAAAAATGCAAGGTTTATTTGTTATGTTGCGCGATAATAATTGCGTGAAGATGGAAAATGAAAAGTATTATCAGAAAAACGAGCGAATTCAAATGTGTTGCGTTTGGTGTTCGTAGAGATAACGGGTCTCGCGACCGCTAATCAGGTCGGAATTGGTTGGCATTGTCGAAATTTCCACGAGGCGACGCGTCGCGCCATTACGTTTCACCGCAACGACCGTGCCCTTTCGCTCGGAATTCGATGACGTTGTATTCGGTGAATTAAAGCGTCAACGCGCAGTGACGCGTTAGCTTGCACACCGTTTTGTTTTTATGTGACTGTGAAAAAATGGCCGGAACAAATTTACTTATCGTAATTAAGGTAATTTACTGTGATTTCATTATCCATCTTCGACTGTCGTTCCCTAGCTCAATTGCGTACTTTATTATCACGTATCTTCTTCAACCTGGTGACATAACCTCAAATTATTATATTTATACATTATATAATTATTATATTTATTAATTTAACAAAAATTAATTTTACTACAGTTACTAACAAAAGATATATTTTTTATTTGCAGATTATCATCAGTATGTAGCAAACACCCTCACTGCTAGATGAGGGCCTGCTAGAGAGCCTTACCGATGAATCCCAGGACGAAGCACATCCCTTGTTTACGTTCCTGCTACCTGCTACATATCATAGCGCGACGGTCATCAGGCCCCACTAGACAGCACCGTAGGAACCAACAAGAAAATAAACCCTGGTAAAAGGCGACCCCCACAAGTATAATACAACCAGGTAATAAATATATTGTATCATGTTATATATAGTTCAATCATCAATTGAAGGTTAATATTAAAATTACTGATTCACGATATCTACATATATATAGTATATGTAAACATGAAGAAATTAAAATTGTAAATTTTTGTAAATAAGTAAATTTTTAATCATCCGGATAAATTCGGTAATTGCAGCATTGATAAAGGAAGGGATGAAAGGATGGAAATGATATTAGATCCGTGAGAGTGCTTTTCCTTCAATAATGACACTGAAAGAGTAACAAAACAGTATAAGAGGTTCCATTCGTGAGCAGATCTAGCCTACAAACGAAGCAGGTTGGGACCCATTAAACGTATATTCTCTCTCAAATTGATTATACACACACATACACACACGTACACTTGAATCTCGTCGAAAGAACGAATTCGATGAATATACAACTCGGGTGTTCCCTGAATTGCATCGCATATCGAGCCAGTGAATCGAACGAAGAAAAGGAAGATTAAAATCTGTTAATTCCACGCTTTACGATGCATCGAAGAGTAACACGATTGTGTTTTAAGTACATCGTCGATTGAACTCTGTAGAGTATCCAACGGCATCGAACAGGCACGGTTGAATGAGCCAAGTATTTTTCATTACGATTTCCTTTGAAAGTATTTACAAGGTAGCCAGAGTCGAAGGAATATGATGGAAATACATGGAACGGAAAAGAGTGGATGCAAGAGTGGCAGGGGTGAAGGGTGCACGTTAAATGGGGGGCTGGAGCGGAACGGCGCATTCGGAGAATGCCAGGCTATCAGGTAACAAGGAAGAATCGCCGTACAGTGCCGCGAGAAAGGCGAGCCACGCGAAATCCGGTGTTTCAGGAACGTCGCAAGCTTCTTAGCATCAGCGGAGAATAAATCGTGCGAGAAGAAAGAGGAACTCGACGGTTGACGCTGTCGCGAAATAATACATCTCGGTGTAAAGGGGCTGCATAAATAAGAGCCGCAGCGGCGCTAGTGTCGCGGCAAGCGAGGCCAGTCACGCCAGAAGCGTCGCTTCAATTTATCAACTGTCGAGTGAACGCCTTCCAAGAGTTTTACTCTTCTTTAATCTACGAACCAACTATCGGTGAGCATATCGGTAACGAAGCTTACAAGATCCGCGCTTTTCTTCCTCTCCCTTCTTCTCTTTTGTTGTTACGCTTTGTATTCGTCTCTTCTCTAGACCAGTATCGAACAAGTTTCAATTCATTCGTGTTTGGAGGCACCACAATGGAAGCTGGGTAATAGCGGTACAGCATTCGAGAGGCAACATCGACCTAGCTTTTGAACCCGTGTTCTTACCACGTTCGATCGGTTTACCATTGGTTATGCTTTAGCAATCTCTTGTCGAGGAAGAAACGAAACGATAAAAGGGGTTAGAACAAGTTTTAACATCACGTTCACGGTGACATAGTTTCTTAACTCTTCAGAATACTGGTCACTGATCTCTAATCTTCAATATGTATTTCTCTGAATTTTTGAGTCTCCTAATGCAATGTCAATCCGGTATCGGCTCGCCGTGTCGCTCATCTACGACAGGCTGTTCCAGGAAGTGGTGGGAGTAGTGGAATAACGGTGGGGGTCTCGAGAGACCCCGTTACCATTGCGCGAGGGACCGTACTGCGAGGGTAAATTCACCTCTGGACCCGTAAGGTTCGCTTATGTAATACACTATTTGCCCCTCTATGCTTAAGATGATTGGGTACTCACCTAATCGTCACAGACTCAGCTGACGTTTCTGCTTACAGGTCTTGAGAGGAATCTTTGAAAACTGTTTTGAACCTTCTGAAGCTTCTTTAAATGGAAATGGAATTTTGCATCGTCCAGAAACTTCTTGAGAAACTTCCAGAGGAACAATCACTTTCATATACAGCGTGTATATGTTGTATCGTTAGGATCGAATACCCGGAAACGTTTTGGAAACGGATGAACGACTTACGGATAGAGGGGTTATTTTTCTAGGGTGTGTAACGCGGAGCTATAAGAAATTAAATCAGAGCAGTCGGCGGGTGGGAGGGCACGGTAGAGTCTGGCTGGCTGGCGTTTCGCGGGCTGTTCTATTTTCTTGGTTGCAATTGCAGTTGCAACGGGCGGACCATCTGTTTTGTACGCGAGCGGGTTTCGTTATGTCCCGCTAGTTCGGATGACACCTCCCGTATTAAAACAATACCGAATGACGCGTGACGCCTGTAGCCTCGGTAAAATATTGTTTATATGCAAATTACTGCCAACGGCAAACTTCGAGCTAACGGGCTTTCCTTTCGAGAGACTTGTTGGTATTTTTCATTTGTAACCAGTCCCACGACTGACACCGAACTCGGGATTTTTCCTACGCGCCAAATGCGCAATTTGTTTTCCACTATATGAAACGTGTTGTTGTGAAACGTAAACGCGTATTTTATAAACAGCTACCGCGTTCCTTTCCGTCTATTATTTACCTGTGCCGAGTGAATTTTATACACTGGATGGGGAGTTAACCTCTACAAGTTAGTATAAGTATCGCTCTGATTTATTTTTCTTTCCTTTCCTTTCTTTTTGTTACATTTATGATAACATTATTTCATTTTATGATCGATATCGAATATCGAAATTCGACAGAATTTTAACCTTTTAAATCGCTGTCGACAGTACTAAATAGTAACGGAAGGATTCAAAATTAATATCGTACGTTACTGGTTAATGCTCGAGTTTCTTATCGCCTCTAAAATATCCCAAATTACTGGTTCAGCA
>NW_016908532.1:590026-632490 GCF_001483705.2 Eufriesea mexicana | reverse complement strand
GTTCAGCAGTTGAAACATTTCTACTTTTGTGCCCCCTAGTCAATTACGTCATATAATTATACATATATGTATATTCACTGGGTCAGAGGATTAAGAGTTAATTTCAGTCGCCTCGTGCCTGTCATATTTTCCGCGTTCCAGTGCTCGATAAATACCGCGTGATTTCTACCACGTTGCCCTCGGCAATTGGTTTTAATAGTAATTGATTAGAAGGGTCGATATCGGGCAGATAAATCAAAAGATAAAAACGAGCGTGAAACGTGAGCCGTAATACGAAAGCTGGTCGCGTTGACGCTGAAATTGGTCTATCCGGGAGCACGATTTACTTTATCGCGAAATCCCTGGTCGCGGAATAGCGCGTAACTATTTTCGAGCTGGTGATCGATGGCACGAAAGTGGTCGTGATTTCTCGTCACGTTTCGAACTTCTCGGCGCGCTCGCGGGAACATTTTTAAGACGAGCCCTAACTCACGTTCAAACTTCACGCGGTTCTCTCTCACTCTCCCCCCGCCCCTTTCTCTCTCCCTTTCTCTCTCTCGGCTGAACGTAATACTGTCGTTCGAATTGTTCGAATCAGCCCATCGCGATTACCATTGCGACCGTGCGCGAACTCGCCGCGTCGTATATCGTAGCGCGAAACTTCTCGACAGAGAAAATCTTCTCCGTGAAGATGATGTTTTGGAACTTTATCCTGTTGCTGGTGGAATTTATTTGTAACGCGACCAGAATTCCTCGTAGTGGTTGCACTGTCTACTTTAAAATAAATTGTTACGTACTAAAGGCGTTGAATCTGAGGAACAATTGTATTCATTTTATCGAAGGAGAGCGAATTATTGATAGTCAATTAACTATCTTATTATTGATTAATAATTGTCGATAAATTTATTCAGTCGAAAATCGTGAGAAGTAGGGTTCGATTATGTTCTATATTCTATACTCGTTCTCATGGAGAAGCAAACTGTAACTAACCTCTCGATCCACTCAACGTTGTGGATAGTGTAACGTTACTCGAGAAACTGACGAATAACTGTTCACGCGACAACGTGGTGGCGCTGCCATCGCCGATCGCTGCGAGGCTTTCACTTTCAATTCCGATACGTTTCAGTGTGGTCCCTTGCTTCTGTCGACGAGATTCTCAAGGGAGAGCGATCATATAGATTCTCTTAGTTCGAAGTAATACAAATTGTGCCGAAGTTTGACGTGGTATCGTGAACCGAGTCAGAATAACAATTTTTGTGTAACTAGAAACATTTGTTCGTGTGGGGAATACGTAAGCGACGAAACAGTATTAAATAATATTCTAGAACAACAACGTCGCGGTAAAATTTATAAAATTGTAACAAAAATTGGGGAAATAGAAATATTCCAAAGCTCGACCGGACATGGAAGCAAGAAATAACAATACTGTTCAAAATTGACCCACTTTCGCCGGCAGACTGTTAAAATCTCGTGTCCCATAGAATTGTAAAATAATAAAATACGAAATTCCGTGTCGTAAATCTGGTATATCAAGTATCCCTTAACAATACCGATAAAAAGTAGTTGCTTTCGCATCTCCGATACCAATAGAATCCAACGGAAAAATAAAAAGGAAAAAAAAAGGCAAAAGAGAAAAAATTCAGGATGATTGATATATCGACGAATTTCTGTTGGAGCTTAGAACGGACAAAGCAGAACGTGGAGAACAAATACCCTTCGTCCAGCGTAATTATTGAATAGGAACGGGGCATAAAAAAGCAAGATGTAACAGGGACGCGAACAAGTGACGTAACTAGAACGAAGGTTCGGCAGGGCATAGAAAACGGTAATCAATTTCACAGTGTATCAAGCAGCTGGGCGCAGAAAACGCGGTTGCGGCTGTGGTACGAGTGGATCGAACGCGGAGCCTGGAAACGGCCGGTAATTACGCGTCGTAACTACATCTCCGCGAAGATTTAACAATCACTCTCTCTGGAACGAAGGTTGACCGATGGTGCTTCAGCGTTCGATAATTACGGGAATTAAGACGCAATCGATTAACGAGACGTAATTTTCGAGGGAGAATGCACGCTCCCGTAATACTTCTCCCTGGGATAGTGTCGTCTGACGTGTAAAGCCAGAGGCAGGCTTTGAACGCCAATAAATCGATCAGGTCCCATTCGGGGACTCGTTATCGCATTTCCTCATAACGAGAGGACTTAAGGGCCGTGCTACCGAGCCTTCACGCTCTTTTGAAAACACCTTTACGCCGTGCAGATTATGTGTTTACGAATCGACTCTGCCGGTAATCAAAGAATTTTAATCGCTATCTTAACGTCACGCTTCTCGCTCTGTAGAGGGCGCGGATTGGAACTCGTTAATCCTGCGTTTTGACGCGCTTCGATTGAGCTAGGGAAAAATAAAATTGGAGTTTCGAGGTGAAACCGAATCTGTTTGGAATGCTCCTGAATGCACGATTTTATTAATTTAGGTAATGTTATATAGCATAGAACATACTGTTTAATATATCGCATATCGTAAAATATCATATTTTTGGAATTGAAATTGTATAATATTAGATTTTGAAAAATTTGGGGGTATAAATATTTTTAGGGATTCTAAAATTTTTCTATCGGAGATAGTTAAGTTTTACATAGGTATATTATTAATTATAGGTTAGCTATCTTAAAATCGAACACCTCAAATTTGGGTACAGCTTAAAGAACATAAAAATTAGAATATATAACTTTTTTCTGTTAAAATATGATAAAAGTTACTGAATATGCGAAATGAATGCAAAATAAAAGCTATAATTTTCAGAATTTTTTAATGACGGAATAAATGTCTGTCCGAGTTCCATTTTATTTTTCTCCTATAAAAATATATCCTATTTGCATAAACAGTCTCTATCTATTCATAACTTATAAATATACAATTACAAAAAGCGGCATATCTCACTGACAGAAATAAAATATCGATCACATATATTTCACATTGTATTATTCTCTACTTCGAAATTTTTAACGTCACCGGATATACACCCCCGCCCCTGTTTTCAACAAATTATATATTCATCCAAAAAGAAAGAACATAAATAAAATCTGTAAAACAACAACTAAATTTTTGGAACCTTCGTGTAACGAAACAAAAATCTCTATATTCGGGCTCACCATAAAATATACAATTACAAAAAAAGACGTAAAATACTGACCACATATTTCACACTGTATAGTAGTAAACAATGCATACACATATTTTAACATCTCTAACGAGTATTCATGCTGAAATATACACTTACACAAAATATGGAGAAAACCTATAATTTCTGTCCAGTTCGCATTTTACCCATTTCTCGCGAAAGGTATATTTACACAAACATCCACTATGCAGATATAATCAGTGTCTAAATATAGCATCAAAAACGCGGTGTTCGCGTAAGAGTGACGCGGTTTCGAACTTTCGATACAATTACGCTTCCATGGAAACCCATTAGCCGGACGCGCGTGGCAAAAAGAGAACGCGGCAGGTATTTCTCGTTTAATTACCCAAAGGTGCTCTTTATAGTCATTTAATTTAAAGTTTCAAACACTTTAGCAAAGGACATGATTAAAGCGACGGTGAGTTTTGCTGGTAATGCGTTCGTTTGCTCTTTTGCGATCGACCTCGAAAATCACTTGCGAATTGCTGTTCGAGAGCGAGCTCCTTGTTCGTGGAAAAAATTACCTAGGCCTGTCGGTTCTCGCGCAGCCGAAGTGAAAGGGTCCTTGGGCGATACGGGCAGGGTGGGGGACTCGGGAGTGCTGCCACCTCGCGGAACTTCCGTCCAGATCAGATCCGCCAGTCAAGCGACGTCGATGCTTCCTTGAATAAGCGAGACGCTTTGATCCCCGTTTTCCATCGAACTAAGTCGACGAAGTTCACAGGGGAAACTGCTTTACCTCGCGTATCCTTTTTTTTCATTTATTTTTATTTATCGGAGGGCTGTTTGTACCAGACTCTCAAACGTTTCGTCTTTTATACAGGCCTGCTAACCCTTTGCGGTCAAAATCGTATTCGACGTTCTCTTCCAACTGGTTCGCGGGCAGGAGCGTACTTCTAGATATTATTCCAGGTTCGACTGTACTTTTACCTTCTCCCAATCGGCAGTATACTTATATATATATTTTTCTATAACACAATTTTAAAATTAATAAGTCTGAAATGTAGTTTCCTTTCACGATTAATTTTACAAAATAATTTTAAACGTCTACGATAATACTTACATCGACATATTTCTGTCAAATTAAATTTTTAGATATCGAGATTGGGGTAAATCTTTCTGGGAATACTGGATGTCTGAAAAGGTGAGTCTAAGGAAAAGCACAGCTATTCTATCATTCGGTTTGACAACGATACTCGATTCGCGTAAATATTAATTTCCGCGAGTGAGCAGGGCTGCTCATCTGTATGGAACGATGCAGCCTTTCTCTCTTGTTCCTTTTACGTTCGCGATACCCTTCTGAAACTTCGGACGGTTTAATTGCTCCGTGTGTGATTAGCATATCGACCGTGCATTGAAAGTTTCATTTAATATTCGCGACGGAAATCGCGCGTTGCATCTTAAGCAACGGGTCAATTTTTAATCCGGGAATATCTCCTTTTCAGGCGCTGCTCTGCTGTTCAGATATTCAATGGCGGACGCCCGAAGCTTGATTAATTCTCGCGATGGCCAGGGCCGGCGTGGCGGTGCAATTAACGGGCGCAGTTAGAATTTACATTAGATTACAATTGAATTCGATTTTGTTCGCGTTAAATAACCACGGGGCATTGGGCAGTTGGATTACACGATTTAACCGAAACACGTATATAAATATTCGCGCGGAGATAACGGGTGAAAAGTGCCGTTCAACGACAACTTCGATTTTACGCGATAATAAAGGAGATTATGGAAATGCCGGGCATAATAGTCAAATTTATCGGACCTCAAAACGTGGTAATTCGCCTGTACCGTTCTACAAATCCCGATTAACTTAATTACCGGGCATAAATTATCGGCTGCAACGTTTAATAGCAATCGGAATTTCATATTTCTCGAAAAAATATCGCGAATAATCCTATTGCTGGGCTAATTGCGAAACGAGGAGGATGATTAAGTCGCGAGAGGAAGGATGAGCGATATTCGAGGAATCGATCGCGATCTTTCGACCTGGCTCTCGTGCTTGGCTACTGGGTAACGATCGCGGTATCATTTCGAGCTCTGTCGGCTAATTAATTACTAATAATTTCCATCTGCTTGAAAGAGACATCGGCTGTAAGTTATCACTGTGGTAATGGTTGACAAAGATTTCAATACTGTAAGAGTAAGCGAGCTCCGGTTACCGATAAAGCGACGTGAGTGTTTAATGAACAAGAATGCGAGTCAAGATTGGCCAGATTTTCGTTAATGGGTGATTAAGCATAACGACGTGGACTGGTTTATCTGATCGAGGTTATTTTTATATAAAATCCGACATTTTTAATATAGGATTTAGGGTTACATCAGGTAGGGTTACACAACCTTGCATTCAGTGTGAGAGCCGGTCTGCATAATATTCGAATAATATTTAAAGATACTTTCAGTATCACAGCTTTCGACTATTAATTTCATCATAAACGTCACTGATCTTGGGTATAATCTTCGAATCTTCCTTTATCCTTGTATTTAATTTCTCCGAACAGTAAAAGTCTAGTTTATCCAGTTTCTCTTACGCAATCTGCACGTGGATCTCCTGATCAGATCCGGAGACCTCGATCTTGCACATCAAAGACATGTCTTATGTAAGCAGCTCACGTAAATGACTGTTGGGGATCGAAATGCCAGACAAGGAGCGTTTATCGAACGATTCAATGACAATATTTGTAATTCATTAAAGATTCAGGTTAAACTATGGACTAGGTAATCAGACGAATCGGGTGCAGGGTTAGTCGTGCGGTTAATTATTCGAATTGCCTAAATACCTGGATGTATTTCACAGAAATGTAGCACTGGTCGAGGTCAGGCCGGCTGCAGGAGCGTACTGTTTCACCGGAGATAATTAATGGAGACTTCAGACTAATAGCAGAGTAACACGACCGCATGACGGGGTTACAATGTAAATGGCCATTACTGGCTTTCGACTAAGAAATTAGAGCAACTCGTGTCGCGAACAGCCACGTTTAAAAAGATTTCAATTTTCCGACAGAAATTCCAAGAAATTCCGACGCCGAGGCGCTATTTGGATACTCTTCGGATCTGGTCGCCATCTTGATTAAAGCGCGCAGTCACGTGACATCGCCTCCTACGTTTCCAATAAACGACAGTGGAATCGTGATTAACTTTTATCGTTGATCTTATTATTATAAACCGTAGTTATACAACGATGGTGTCAGGCGTGCGACCAAATAGCAATTTTTGGGCCTAGGGGACCTTTGCTATTGGACAGCCGTCGAGGAGTCGTGCGCCAGGTTTGGGCATAAAAGGACCTTCTGTTTTCTGAGAAGCTCAGTCGCAAATCCAGAACAGTACAGAGAGCATTAGTCATTGTAATCCATAAGGACATGTCTATCCTTTCTTTGTATTTTCCTAAGTTTGTGTACATATTTCGCTAATAATAACATATATAATTTACATATTAGTAGCTACAGTACTTCTTACTGTTAGTCCATGCTCATTATAATAAACGCTGTGATTTCTTTAAAGGAATTGCAACGGTTATTATAGAGACGAATGTAAGTTATTAGGACGTGAGCTTAGGTCGATGACCTAAGCGAGGAAAAAAGCTCGGGTCGACGAACCATGTTCTAGGTATCACGGAAGGTAAGCGCATGTGTGCCAGTGCGTGTACCAGGATTTCGGTCAGGTGGACCAATTAAGGGCAATCTCTCCCATCGTTGGCCATTGTTGGAAGCTATGAGTGAACATCGGTGGAGTTAGGTAGAGAAGCAAAAAGCAACAGCGAAGGAACGGCTTCATGTTGGTTGAAAATTTCGGCTCTCGCGCAGACGTAACCCTCGAATGTAACGTTCTCTCTGGAATAGGTTGAAGTTCAGTTTCAAGTTCCGTGCATGCTGGTAGACGAGACGAAGTGGAATTCTAATTCGCCGACTTACAGCATTCTAACTAGACAGCGAATGTTTTTGCAAATGTGCACATTTATAAGAAATAAGGGAAATGAGGTATTACATAGAAAGTAAGAACATTAGGAGGTTCATTCTTATCTCAAAAGTTAGGTGAGAGTATCTCTAGTTTATCAATGTCCATTATTATAATTATTTGTGCTTCTGAATAAATACAATTGGTCATCAACGTTTGGAAATAAGTACTCTGGGTGGCTTATTTTCAAACTTCAATGGCCAATTATAATTATTCAGAAACGCAAATAATTATAATTATGCACATTGATGAACTCGAGATTCTCTCGCCTAACTTTTAATACAATGAAGAATCTTCTAACTTTCTTACTTTTTACGTAATACTTCATTTTAGTAAAATATTGTGCGTTCTGAAGAAATTCATAATTTTTGGAAGCTCGAGGTGTTGGAGCAATTTGGATTACGGATTCGTTTTCAGGGAAGTAAACTGTATAAGAATTAGTATTACGAAGTAATATTGCCAATTAATATTACAGATTAAAATGTCGAATAGTGTTACGGTTCCGAAAGCAACGCGTCGGTCATTTTATGACATGGTCGCCATTTTATGGCACACGCTGGAGGCGCGCGCATCTCCAATAGCATTACCATTTTAGATAGTCTATGCCAGAGAGGAAAGCTGCGACGAAGAAGCATCGGTGGATTTCTGGAACGTTTTAAGCAGCGATGTCCCCGGGTTATGTTCCTTGGTACATGGAAAGAAGCTTATCCCGCAGATGCATATCCCGGTAGGCGGCACACCTCGCGTACTTAACATATAAAATGGTACCTGTTTTCTAACTTCGACGCGATAACACCTGAATTATTGTCGCTGGCGTGAAAGAGAGGTTTGATTGCAGAAACTTCGACAAGAATAATTTTGACTGCATATTTTTGAGCTTCGTCTAAATGTGCGCTGAAATATGTATATAATATTTTATTTACACGATATATGTATACAATTCAATTATTTTTGCGTGAACATTTTTTTATTACGATTCAAACTACAGTATTTTAAAGAAAAAGAAAGAGATATCGAATATTAATTGAAAATGTCAGTAATTGTAGATACAAGTTACTTGTTCCTCTGTAATACAGCTTGAAATTTGTACCGGGTGTCCCATATGACATTTACCAGAATTTTTTAAGTACTTCTAATAATTTGTTAGAGAATAATTTTAAACACAAATTAATAAGGTTACTGCCTGGTACAAATTGCATTAAAGAAAAATTTGCATAATCATCTGCTACCTAATCGTCAGTCGTGAAGAAATTTCGTGGGATATTATCGCGAACGTGGAGCTATATTTGAACACCTCTGAACAAGTGTGTATAGGTATACGTAGGTGCGCGAGGAATAAGATCATCCATCTAACTACAGGTCACGCGAATAGCTCTGGCTCGCTTACACGTGAAATTAATTTTAATTGTTCGTTAATTAGTTCCTAGTCGCTCAACGCGTTGCATTGGCAAAGTAATTGGATCACGAGAAACCGGAACATCGGTTCACTGTACCTCTACTTTGATATTTCCCCAACTAAAATAGCTAGATAGCAAAAGTGACGCAGAGGTGCGTCGCCGGAGCTCGATGCACTTCAAAGTGGACAAAATATAAATGTTATTGCACTCGAAATAGATAATTACCTGTGGAGAAATAATGCTCGTAGTTTTTCAACTGCAAAATTAATAAAACAATTCAATGACGTATATTCTTTGTAGATACGGACCATGGTGGCGCTAGTGAGTTAAATGAGAAACCGTCTTGAAACGAATGAACGTTCTTATATTTTAATTAATGGTGTTTTCGACAAGTACTATACATTTTCGTGATCCACGAATGGCGTACATTTGCAATAATACATTGCAAATACTGCACATATCGTTGAATTATTTTCTAATTCTACCTATAGAATTTTGAGACCTTACATCGTTATTGCTTCAAATATATCAGTTCAATACATCGATATTAATTATATCAAATACAGCTATACCTATTTGCTCGCTACCCGTGGTAAGTACAAGGAATCTGAGATCAGTCACTTAACAGTTTCCACTGCAAAGTTTACCCATATCAACAAATTGCAGAGATCACACGAAATCGTTCCTCAGAATTTCTCTGACCAGATCCAGCTAAGACATCTAAAATCTCATTAAGTTCCTACACCACTATCCACCCACATATGTATACACACACACACAAACGCATTGATAGGCAGAAAGGTAGGACTGAAATGGGAAGCACGGTGGAAAGCTAGAAAATGGCGTTTTTCGGCGGGCACTGTGGAATTTGGGATGGCTAGGGAGCGTAAGGTTAAAAGTTGAGAGGGTGTATCGTCGTAGTGGATTAAATGATCCGAGTCCTCTTTGGTATCGGGAGCTTCTCGACAGAAGTTTCCTGGCCGTTCAATTCGGGCCAATCTCGACGGACGGCTACGAGTCAAAGGGAAGTTGGACGGATCGGAGTCGAAATTAAGTTCCGACCCGATTGACGTACGGGCCACGGTGCTCGACTTTATCGACGAACCAATTATATTCCTCCTTATGCTCGTCCCCTCGCGATTTTTTTCCCTCGTGAATGTCGTGGCCCACGGATTTCGAGAATAATTCCGCTCTCGTGGCTGAAGCCCGATTCCCCGTGACCGGGTTGCTCGCCGGCATTGATTTTGGATAATGTCCAATCTGTTTGTTATTTATGGGGAACGAGGTAACTCCACTCTTCCCTTTCGCTCCCGTGCTTTCGCCATTTCGGCCCAATGTGCCAGCCGAATTTTCCGTCTTTTTCTTCCCGCCTACCCCCACCCCGCCCCTCGAGGCCCGACGAGCAGCGCCCGCCACGTACGCCGCGCTGGGGAATCAATTTTCGGGAACAACCAAACGTCCGCCCTTTTCAGTTCCACCGCGTGGCGGCGCTGCCGTAGATACGTCTGCACGTCGCATAGTTTATCAAACCGATGAATCAGTCGATCACGGACCAAAGTAATTAACTCGGAATTTTTTCAATTTCTTTTACATTTTTGGGTTCTCTTTAGCGTCCGCTGTCGGGTCCGAGTTCGATCGCTTATGTGGCCAGATGACCTCCTGGAATTCGGAATGAATGTCGGCAACGATCAGTGTCGAGTTTTGTCTGACGGTTTATCTCGAGATCAGGAGACGCTAAAGCGGGGAAGCGCACGGACGTTAAAGCGGCGCTCCTGTGCTCAGTCGGTTAGAGAACAGACTACGTAGTCCGTGCTGTGTTTCGTCCGAGTTTTCTATGCGACGAATTAATCAAACGACGATTATGTCACGGTGCACGGGTTAGAAATAGTTAGGAACATAGACATAGATTTCAAGTTGATGTTTTGATTAAGACTGGCTTTATTTAGTGGACTTGGTTATTAATAATAGGACTTCGACTGGCGGAAGAGGTGCTATTACAGGATACCACGTCACTCTTAGCTTGGTATCGTTTGCTAAAGGTTTTCCTTTGGAAAACGTTAGCAATTAACAGGTCTCCCTACGCATCTGGACCCGGACATGCGACAGTACTATACGTATTAAAGATACGTATTAAAGAAATATGAAAGAAATATGCTGACATACATACACATGTCATGGAAATTGCAGTGCGAATGCAGTTATGGTTTATAAAAAATGTAAAAGTTATAAAATTTATTATTAAAATAAAATGAATATTGTTAATAACAAATTGTTGACGACGTGTATTTATAACCAAAGTGGAAAAGTAAATAAATTATTGTCTGTTACATGAATTTATATCGTACTTGTGTAAAAATGTAGCTACAATTTGCAAAAAGTTTATAAATTAACACACTGTTTGTTAATAACAAATTAATATTGTTATTAACAAATTATTCGCAACGTATATTTATAGTAGAAGTGAAAAAGTTAATAAATTATTGATCATGAAAGCAGAAAATTAATAATTAATAAAATCGTCAAAGTTCGAAAATTTCCGATCAGGGGTGGGGAGCTTAACCGATCGTAGGCTATATAAGGGGCGACGCGTCGTAGCAGAACTCATTTGTCGGTCCGACTTCGGAAGTGTAACATCTAAATTTTCATAGTGCGCGAGGGGTGGGGGACCGAAGTGAGGTTGGGGATGGCTACCCCACCCTCACCCCACCCCATTAAACAATTTACTAATCATTTTTTTTTTGTTTTTAGCTATTAATTTTTCTTTTTTTCAGATTTTAAACATTATTTATTTTTTCAGGCTTTAATTATTTTTTTTTATTTTAGATGTTATTTTTCGTCTATATTCATTCATATTTGACATTTCGAATATTTCGTATAATATTCGAATGTCTCATCGTTAGATTGTTTATATCTCATCGCTGGGTTGTTCATGTCTCATCGTTGGGTTCTTAATAATTTTTTTATTTTATCAGATTTTAATTTTTTCTCTTTCCAGGGTTTAATTATTTTTCTCTTTCCAGATTTTATTTTTCCATTTCTATATATTTTTGCTTGAAAATTCGAATATTTTGTATAATATTCGAATGTTTCGTCGTTGGTTTCTTTCTGTCTCATCGGTGGGTTGCTCCTTCCACTTGGTTAACCTTCATGGTTTCTATTCGTTCGTTTTCTGTCCTCGTACTAATCCGTTTCCTTTCAGGTTTATATTAACCATAAAGTATTCTGTTTTAGCTTTTAGGTTTCTCAAGATTCTAAAGTTTCTTCAAGACTTCATTTGGTACGCATCAATGGACGCGGGATGCGTACGTTTAGACCTAAGTAGACCTAAGTAATTATAAGATAGACGCCTAGGCTAAGTCTCATGTGCGCGCTATCTCTACAAAGGTAAGCTACCTAACTTGGAGCGAATATTATATTTTTCCTCCCGTTTTCCCTCTCGTTACCAAATAGAACATAATTGTTCTCGCGATAATCGCGATCGTTCTTAGGTACTGACTAGCCTGCGCGACGTACTCCCGTGTACTCGACAACTTCACGTCTCATAAGTCATCCTCACGACTCGTCTCCGACACTCATTTCCAGCCACTGTCAATCTCGTCATGCATCGGGTTCCAGGGTAGCCCTTGGGTCACTGTTTCTTCTGGACTTGATGCGGGGGTCCAGCTGCCCCGGTCGTGTATGCGACTGGGGTTCGGGTACGCAGTTGGACGGACATAGTGTCTACGGTTAGACCACAGGGATGATTAAGTTCTAACCCGTGTGGCTGGGATGCGAAGTGTCTGTCTGGCTTGCAATGCCCCGCCGGACCCTCGTATCGACTCTGGGGTTTCGGTGGTTCGGGGACTATCCTTGGTCCACGTGTAAGTCTTGACGAGAATGACAGTGGCTGGACTTTGAGCTAGGCCCGATCGTGAGGATGCCGAGGCATGAAGTTGTCTTGTACACCGGAGTACATCTCGTCGGCTAGTCGGCCTTTCGAATAATCGCGAACTCGTTCGGGCGCGCCGCGATTTTCTAATTGCTCGCGTGTTTGATACTTCATTCCCTATTTTTATGGGAACTTGAAAATATCTTAGTGTTGCGACAGTAAAGTTTTAGTATATCGAATCAAAGCTCCCTTTATAAGATACGAAATAAAATAATGTGTCAGTAGAGTCAGTGTAATTTAATTCGCTCCAAGTTAGATTAGGCTATCTTTGATACGGATAGCGCCAGTAGGATGCGCCACTAGGGCGCATGTCGGGTCTCGATGCGTAGCCACCTCCCCGTGGTGAGACCTGGTAATTGGTATCGTTTCCCAAAACATATTTTTTGTGAAACGATACCAAGCTAAGAGCTACGCATAAGGTTAAAGATATGTCTCAGCTCTTGTAAATTTTCAATGTTCTGTTTTAACCTTGAAAATAAAGACTAGGCAATATCTTTTGAAGTAATGTATAAATTATAAAGAATTAAGATGAATTAAGGTAAATATAGGAAGTATGGTGTAATGTTCTGTTTTAACCTTGAAAATAAAGACTAGGCAATATCTTTTGAAGTAATGTATAAATTAAAAAGAATTAAGATGAATTAAGGTAAGTATAGGAAGTATGGTGAGTAAGGTAAGTAAGGTAAGTAAGGTAAGTAAAGTAATTGAAATCTCTTGGAGTGAGTAGATTATGTATATAGAGTAATATTCATGTAGAGTGAAAACCTCCTATCATGTTATGTTATCCTGATACAAAATCACGAAATCGGTCAGAAATTTTCCCTCGGAGCGGCAAAAGTATTGACCAAGAATTCTTGGAAATGACGTCATTTCTTGGAACTGTTTTGGACAATTCTTTTACCGCCTCGAAGAAAAGATTCGGGCCAATTTTACGATTTTGTATTAGGATAACATAACATGTAAGGAGGTCACTCGCCGTGCCACTTCCAAGAAATGACGTAATTTCCAAGAATTCTCCGGGCAATACCCTTGCCGTCTTGACGAAAAATTTTCGAACGATTTCACGATTTTGTATCAGGCGAACATAACATGTAAGGAGGTCGCTCGCCGTGCCACTTCCAAGAAATGACGTAATTTCCAAGAATTCTCTCGGCAATACCCTTGCCGTCTTGACGAAAGATTTTCGAACGATTTCACGATTTTGTATCAGGCGAACATAACATGTAAGGAGGTCGACAGCCGAGACAGTTCCAAGAAATTACGTCATTTCCAAGAATTCTCCGGGAAATATTTTTACCGCCTCGACGAAAAATTTTCGAACGATTTCACGATTTTGTGTCAGGCGAACATAACATGTAAGGAGGTCGCCCGCCGAGACAGTTCCAAGAAATTACGTCATTTCCAAGAATTCTCGGTTAATACTTTTGCAGCCTACATGGACAATACTTTTACCGCCTTTGGTCAACATCTTTGCCGTTTTGGTCAATACTTTTGCTGCGTCGGTGGACAACATTTTTGCCGTCTTTGGTCAATACTTTTGCCACCTTTGGTCAATACTTTTGCCACCTTTGGTCAATATTTTTGCCGTCTTTGGTCAATACTTTTGCCACCTTTGGCCAATACTTTTGCCGCCTTTGGACCATACCTTCGCCGCCTTGGTGGACAATACTTTTGCGGCCTCGGCGAGAATTTTTCGACTGATTTGGCGATTTTGTATTAGGAAAGCATAACATGTAAGGAGGTCTATCGTCGAGACAGTTCCTAGAAGTGACGTCATTTCCAAGAATTCTTCGGACATTACTTTTGCAGCCTCGCCGAAAAATTTCTACTAATTTTGCGATTTTGTATCAGGAGAACATAAGATTCAAGGAGGTCTTTCTCCGATCAGTTCCAGGAAATGACGTCGTTTCCAAGAATTCTCCGGGCATTACTTTTCTTGTCTTGCAGTACAAATTAATTATTTTACTTACCTTACTTACCTTAGTTACTAACTTTTTGGCCTTACTTGCGATCCTTTTCTTAGTTGCATAAATTCTCTTCATTTAAATATCATTTAAACCGATATTGCTCTCTCTCTATTTTCAGAGTTCAAAGGGAGCATTGAAAATTTACAAGAGATAGGAAATATCTTAAACTTTGTGCGTAGCTCTTAGCTTGGTATCGTTTCCCAAAAGTAACTTTTGGGAAACGATACCAATTACCAGGTCTCACCACGTGGAGGTGGCTACGCATGGAGACCCGACATGCGTCCTAGTGGCGCATCCTACTGGCGCTATCCGTATCAAAGATAGCCTAATCTGACTCGGAGCGAAAGAAGTTAAAGTGAATCTACTGACACTTTACTAAATATCGTGTCTTACAAAAGGGTTCGCGATTATTCGAAAGACCGACTAGCCTAGGCGATGTACTCCCGTGTACAGAGATAACTTCATACCTCGGCACCCTCCCGATCGGGCCTAGCTCAATTCCAGTCACTGTCGCACTCGCCAAGACTTACACGTGGACCAAGGATAGTCCCTGAACCAATGAAACTTCTAGTGTCAACGCGAGGGCCCTGCTGGGCGGTTGCCGGCCAAGACAGACACTTCGCATCCCAGCCACACGGGGTAGAACTTAATCATCCCTGTGGTCTAACCGTAGATGGTACTAGTCCGTCAGCCAGCATGTGCCCGAGCCCAAGTCGCGTACGACTTAGGCAGCGGACCGCCCGGTCGAGGTCAGAAGACGCACTGATTCGAGGGGGTCACCCTGGAACCCGATGCATGACGAGATTGACAGTGACTGGAAATGAGTGTCGGAGACGAGTCGTGAGGATGACTTACGAAGCATGTACTTATCGAGTACACGAGAGCACGTCGCGTAGGCTAGTCGGTACTTACGAAAGATCGCGATTATCGCGAGAACAATTATGTTCTATTTGGTAAACGAGAGGGTAAGAGAATTGATATATTCCGCTCCAAGTTGGGCGGCTTACCTTTGAACGGATAGCACGCACATGAAACTTAATCTATGTATCTATCTTATCCTCCTTATAACTAGTTAGATCTAAACGCACGCATCCCGCGTCGTTCAACGATGTCTTAAAAAACCTGAAATGCTAAAAAGGAACAGATTAGTATTAAATTAGTAAAACATAATAAAAGTGAAACAAATATAAACTACAATAGTCAACCAAATGGAACAAACAATCCAACGATGAAAAATGAAAAACCTAACGATTACATATGAAGAACCCAACGATGAGACATAAACAACCCAACGATGAGATATGAATAGACCAACGATGGGACATTCGAATATTATACGAAATATTCGAATAGTCAAATAAAAATAAATAGAAACCACAAAAAATCTGAAATATAAAAAATTATTAAAATCTGGAAAAAAATAAAATAATTAGCACCTAAAAACAAAAAGAAATTATTAATACCTGCAAAAAGAAGGTTAGTAAATGGGGTAGGGTGGCTAGCCCCAACCTCACTTTCGAACTCCCACCCCTCACGCACGAAAAATTTAGATGTTACACTTCCGAAGTCGGACCGACAAATGAGTTACGCTACCTCGCGTCGCCCCTTATATAGTCTACGATCGGCCGCGCTCCCCACTCCAATCGGAAATTTTTGAATTTCACCGATTGCATTAATTTTTATTTCTCCGTATTAATAACCAATAATTTATTAATTTTTTCATTTTTATTATAAGTTTACATTCTGGACAATTTGTTATTAACAATATCAATTCGTTATTAGCGATAAATATAATAATTTACGAACTTTATTTATATTTTTAGTATATTAATTTCGTTAGTGCATTGATATTAAGTATTTTTGTGATTTAAGCAATAACCTTATTAACAATATGAATTTATAATTAATGATAAATTCTTAAATTTATACATTTTTTATAAACAATAATTGTATATTTGTATTTCTGTAGGATAAATTTCTGTTATACACTGTAATCTATTATAATTTGTTATAAACAGTATATATACTAAGAAATGGCGTGTCTCAGTATCAAAAATTGGTTTTACTCTGGAATATATCCGAACGGAGTGATTTTCATGAACTTTTGACGCTCCGTAGGAACAGCCTTTTTTTGTTCCTACCAATATACTGTACCAGCCAAATTCTACAGTTTGCTCCGAGGCAACCTTTTTGTTTGCCAGTCAGTATTGCGAGATTAAAGATACAACGCCCTTGCCGCGTAAAACCTACTACTCTGAATGTTGAATATTAATTGAAGCAATAAACAAAAAGTTAACTATTAAAAAATGTCGTGAATTAATCAAAACGCAAGCCGAATTGCTCTCGTAAATAAAGGGAACCGCGAAATTACTTATTCCCATACTTTCGATTCCAGACAAGAATCGCTATTACCAACTTTCGAAATCCTTATCACTAGAAATATCTAACTTAAATAGTAATTAAATGAAATTTCTAAAGAAAAAAATTCCGTATAGTCATCTCTGAGGCATAATACAATCAACCAATGACTGCACTGGCAGAAGAAGTCACGTGACTAACCTAACCCGCTATAAACAATGATGTCCAGACTCGTTTGATAGGTTATGGGTCTTCTAGAGACCATTCACTTCAGGCCAGTATTTGCAATACTATTCTAATCGATCCCTCCAAGTATGACCCTAGTCTATCTCGGCTTCTAGTTCTGTTCTGTGTAATAAATTATTCTTATCGACAGGAATTTCAAAATTCATTTCAAAAATTCAAAGAGTACTTCAGTGACTTGTTACATCTCCTGACGACGAAGTTTGGCCAAGAGAGAAACCACGGCACCGTCAAGAATTTTAGACTCTACCAGTTGCAGAAGTAGCTTCACGTTCTGCAAAAATTCCATCGTCTAATTCATGTAAATCACAAGGTAGCGATTTCAGCAAGTGAAACGGATTGCTGCTATTTTCAACTTTCGACCGACATTCTGTTTGCAGATGTAAATGCTGACACACATACTTAGCAAGTATTATCTTTATCTTCCTGCTCCAGCCATGTTTGCATGGGACTTTGCCAGTGTTTGTCAGGAGATCCACGTTTCTTTGGACAAAAAATTGAATCATTTGTTTCGACCAATCTAACTTTCAGGGTTAAATAGGAGATCCGTGTTGTCTATGTTATCCATGTTCAAGATTCAACAATAACTTCGCATTGGTAGCGAAACTGTTCGGTATATTGATCTACAAATATACTGAAAGTAATATTTCCCGTACCCAAGTCACAGTTGAAAAGATTCGAGATGAGAAAGAACTACAAGTAACGACGAGCAAATTGTCTTTTATGCATTTCCGTGACATTCACTACGTTTATGGGTAAGTATTTACATATATATATATATATATATATATTTGTTCTATAATGTAAAAAATTTTCCTAAAATGCGATATTCCTGTAACAAAATCATGTATTTCCCATGAACAAAGCAAAGAATTCTATATCTAGAAATTTATGAATAAATAAAAAATAAAAAGTATGTATGTCTTAGATCACTTTCCTAATGTGTTCTGTAAGTAATAACTTCATGCAAAAAAGCAAGTCCAAAATAGAAAATAAATTTTTTCATAGGAGGCTTTGTTTTTAAGAAAATTAACTTTAAATGTTTGTTGGGTATATGTATACTTAACTTTATCTCACTATAAACTTTCTATGCAGGAAGTACAGCTATTATTTATCATTGCTATCGGTATCTTCTTATTTAAATATTTCTGTCACTTTATTATATATTCTATGCACCATTACCTTTTATAACAGTAAATAAATTAAACATATTTCTCATTTTATATTTACTTTTACTACTAAATAATTCTACTTTATTAGCTTTCGATATTACCATACTTTTGCAAGGTAAAATAATTATTTTAATATATATTAATAATAGCTTATATATTATTATATCAGATTAATGTTCTGTTGGCTTCCAAACATTTTAAATAAGCCTCTCACAAAATTCCTGCGATTAGACACGTATTATTACTTGACTACTATCGACCTAATACTGTTCATTATGAAACATCTCGTGAACAATATTTACGGAAACGATCAAATATTTGTTGCTTGTCTAGCATCTTAGGATGATCGAAGATGAAGTAAGCAGCGTAGTCGACTGCTTAAAGATTCTTTCATGCCTGCCTTTACGTAATGACGGAGATAAAACTTGCTCGAAGTTGAGAAATTTTGCGAGCGTATTCGAGCGTTTTCACCAGGAAATGAAAGCTCGTAATCTCGAGGAGAAGTTCTAAACCGCGAAACGTTAAACAAGAAAGGCCCAGCTGTTCGCGTTCGTGCCAGGGGCTTTAAAAATCGATGCCGTTTTATTATAAAATTATGGCCGATTAATTAAAGCTCTAACATATTTGTTGGAGTTAAATCGATTCCGAGAATTTTCAAGAGATGAAACTACGCAAATCCATGACGTACAACTTCTTCGGCGTGGTCTTGCACGTAATATAATGCACCTGTGTTCACGACATTGCGCTATCTGTACCATGTACGCGTATTAACGCGGCGACCGTGGATGTTGCGCGAGTATAGATGGGAACGCTAGAGGCGGCAACGGTGGCGCCACCATTGTTGCAGGAAAGGCGTCTGCGAAGCTCTAGATTAATGCACACAGCCTCACAAGGCTGTGAGTAGCTATGAAAGACGATACTGCACGTCGCGGGACTCGAAGATACTTTCGAAGATTAATATTTTCATTAGTATCCACTTTTTTCCTTTCAGAGTTTCGTTTCTACGCCTCTGTGTTTAACATTCAACCATCAACCTAGAATGGGTAACTAAATGTATTATAGTGATACAATGGAGATAAATAGATAATTATGTTCCTACCTGGATAAACGTCAATGTCAATTTTATCGGAAGCAGATCTATGGTCCCGTAAACTGCAAAAGTTTATTTTAACCTCTTGGGTAATTCCAGTGTTAAATATTGGCTTATCCATAGCTAAATGATTTTCAACTTCCTTCGTCTCACGACACGTGTAAACTGTAAACAGATAAATAAAATATATTAGTACATTAAATATATCTCTACATATCTTATAATTCAACATCCGCCATTTTTCCTTTCCTTTATTTGACAATTGAAAGTAGAAGAAAATATTTCGGTTAAATAGTTGCGTGCCATAAATTCTGGTTCAAAATGACGAAGTATGTCACGCGAGTTTAAAAACAGGGAGTGAAAAATTCTCGATAGAAAAATGGCGTATGGTTATGAAAAATGGGGGAAATGCAGCATCGATTAATTAACGACAAATAGCTAAGTATTTCCGCGTAATATATGTACAACAGAGCATTACTTATGGAATGACTCGTTAGAACTAAACCCACGGTGGCCTAGGCGCATATCGCTGACATACTGCGCTTAATCATTCGCTAATATCCAGCGCGACCGCGCGCCACCACTGGAATATAAAAGGTGAAGTGGCTCTTGGGTTCCTGCTGCCGCGCCACGTCGCTCCGCTAGCTGGAACTTGCGACTGGAAACGTGGAAGCCTGCACGGACCAGGGACGGGAAAATCAAGATATTTGCGTGCGAGTAATTTTCGAGTAAGCTGCAAAAATGGCAAGAATGCAAACGTGGAGGTAAAATGAAACGCTGTAAAAAGAAACGTAAAAGTAAAATCAATACGAACGTGGAAAAATACAAAAGCAAAATAAATTATAAAATACAGAGGACTGACTATCTTACCAATTTTTTTAATTAAAATGTTACACGCGAAAATTCGTGTAATTTGCATTTTGTACCACGAGGTTATCTCCGTCTACCGACGCATGTATATTATTAAAAAAATTATCAAATTCGTTTCTTTTTCTTTTTTTAGGTTATGCGAAACAATTGGTGGAGATGTATAGTTTGCGAAAGCAAATGATAACACGTTAACAATGGCCAAAACACAAAAGACATATCGTTAAAATGTTAATCACGACTATAAATTCTTCGTTGCTGTTATCGTACTTCATATACCTGGCGTGGATGGTTTTTCACCGGCGAAAATATCTAGGAAGATAAGACTGGGGACGAAGTTCGGGTCGTAAATCAGAAAACGGGGCGGTCAGTCGAGCCGCTGAGCTTCATCTCGTGTATGGACGTGATTTATACGGTCACCATGTACGTATAGTCGAAACTGCAGCTCCAGCAGCCTTCTTCGTCAACTTGGAGACTTTCCTTCCTTTTGTTAACTAACGTCTTCAAAAAGAAATATCGTATCAGATTAAAGACACTCGAGGCATGATTACACTCGTTAAAACTAATATTACACGTTACGCTGTATGTAAGTAATACCTTCATCGACCGATAATAGCATCAAATTTTGTAAAATTCCTATTCGCTTATTACCTATTCAAATTCACTTACTTCAGCGATATCTGGTTTGCGTTGTTAATTGGAAATCGTACAATCCGTTCGAAACCTAACCTATATTCAGCACTTGAATTCCCTCGTATTTCACAGCATTTATAAAACGTTGGTTGAGTATATGAACATGAACTGTAGCAATAAGTTGTGTAATCGCACTGCGTATGTGAAAACAGTGGACCGGAAACGAGAAAGAAAAAGAATTGATGACACGTGAAAGTAATAAACACCGTATTGACGAATCAAAGTCCACTCAACGAACGACAAGTTGTCACTGACCAGTGGGAAGTCAGTAGGGCGCGTTGGACTGAAACTGTGTTAGGAAGTATGGAGAAATCTTCGTGATCACGTACCAAGCAGTTATTAGAGTGAAAATACGACATTCGATATTTCGAGTAATACAATAGAGAGGCACTGATCAAGCATTCCGTGTTTCCACTAATTTCGCAAACTTATGCTTGCGTGCTTCATGAGATGGTTTTGTGATAAGTGCTATTGTAGAACAAATTTGTAATAGGCTAACCTCTCATGATAAACACATTGTGATGAATATGCATTGTCCACTTTCTAATTTCTTACAATCTTTAAATAATTTTTTTAAACGTGACAAAGATGTTTTTACGATGGACGAGGGAAATAAAGAATTATCGGTGTCGTATTTAACGGTACTTCAATTATGTAAAGGTTGCCAACAAACACAGTGAAACGAAACAACGTCGATGAGCTCCCTTCGTGACACTCGGCGTTAATAGAATTCGTCGGATTATACATTGGCGGGCACTTAAACGTAAGTGCTTAAGTAAATTACTTCACGGGACCATCAGCTCCTGTCGCCTTGAAATATCGTTCGGATGTTATTAATCCATAGGACTAATGCTGAAACTTCTGATATACTTACGACATTGTAAACATTGCTCATTATTCTATTTGGTGGCTCTCTTTAAAACTTTAATGAAATCTCCCTCCTATGGATAAAAACGGACACGTTTATCGTTTATTTCCTTCCATAATAATATACTCTATTAGTATACTCTATAAATATTTTCATACTAGAGGTATTTGGTTGGAGAAGAATACTTTTATTTAGGGATAATATATATATAAAAAATAATGGAATAAATTATTTTAGTTAAGCTAGATAATTAGAAGCTCGCACTTACATCTCCATCGTGGAATTCTCTCCTGTATCAAAATTGTAAAATGATTACGCGTGATTAGTATTCTAGAATTATAGAACAATGCTCCGTTTAATGTTCGAATTGTACACAATGGCCAGTAATTTTCATGCTCAGTAGTCATTAATTCGTAACGGAGATTCCGAATCCAGTGTTACTCATTGTGTTAAAGTTACAAATGCTATAATAGAATTTCATTGCGGAACAATGTTCGATACTTCCGGCAAGTATCGCAGAATTGCTGGACATACATATGTACCTATATATAGTTAGCCATTCAGCAGTTGAACGTGCACCATGTTTCCTAAGCGGATACATGGATAACAATAATCATCCGCAATAAATGAAACCACACTGATTACCTTTCTCTAGACCAATTCCAAATAACACAAATTGTGCGACAACGTTCTTTTTAATTTCACTTTATTCCAAAATCTACACTACGTTGTCGTAAAATTTAGCTAAATTTATTCGCCGTATACAAGCATGCAATTTTAACGGGACAGATAACGATCATTCTTACACTCGCGCATATAACGTTTCTTTAAATATCCAGAAAGGAAAGGAAACAATGTACTGCACTAAAAAAAGTTTCACGTTTTATATTTTATAATAGCCCTCGTATTTCCTTAACCTATGCAAATGCGCGTGCATGCAATTTCTGGTAACAGCGGTACGTTAAAAGACAGTCAGTAATGTAGCTTTGGCGTGCTTTGTTGCACCTTGGAAAGCGCAATCGCGATAGGGAGAAAGCCGCCGGTCGCAAATACGTCCGCGCTCGCAGCGACATCTTCACTCGACGGAAAAAGGTTAGAGAAAGACGAAGAGCCGCGGAGCGGAGTGGTGGGGGAAGCAAGGGAGTGCTCGCCGCGAGCGATCGTCTTGCTCGGTTAATTCGTATGCACGTAAAGGCGAATTTATTCGACGCGCGACAAATTTCGCGTGACGGATGAAACGAAGGTAAAACGGAGAAGCGTGAAGCCCGTGGCGACGGAGACGACAGTGAAAGACGGATGGGAATGGAGGTAGAGAACTAGTTAAATAGAACGAAAAATAGAAACCCGTAAACACTAGCGAGCCAATGAAAACTGATATCGAACGTGCGTGGTGGGGGAAGATCGGATCGTGGCGCGTGCGGTGAGTTGAATGGGAAGTATTGGCGAAGACAAACGCGGCTATGCATTCGTTTGTATGACGCAGAGAGGAGAGTCAGGAAAAAGAAACGATCGACAAAAAAAAGCGTACAGAGAGATAGGGGAGGAGTGTAGGGTGACGAAGTCTGTCGCAATATCCTGTAACGAAAGCCAATAAATAAAGGACGGCTTTGCCGCGGAATTAAAACACATACATCACGATTCTGGCTGGTAGGCGTCTCCTTGTTTCCGGATCTCGTCAGCTCTCGCTCTGACCGCTTTGTTCAACCGATGCTTCTCTGTTTCCGCACGGTGTAGTTCGGGACTGCGGTCGAGCCGAAGCTCGAATTAATCTTGGTCTGGCACTGATTGCGAAATAATTTCGCGATCGAACCATCCGCCTCGACGACTCCCGATCGTTACCAATGACGCAAGACGCGAACGTTCGCGAACATCGTTCGGATATATGTCTTTAAACAGCCGATACTTGCCCGTGGAATCTTACTGCAGGTAAATCTCTTGATTTACGAAGGCAATTCGTTTCACGGGCCCCGATCGTTTTCGCGTTTCACGCTACATCGTGTTCTCGGGTTATCTTATACAGAGGATTTTGTGTTTTGATAATGAATTCGCGTCTACTTGGTTAGCTGCTTCATCGTACACCTGCTATACACGAGCGAGGCTTTTTCCCTCAATTTTGAAGATAATGGAAAATACGGAATATTTTATCCGAAGTAATTTCGGTATGTTAATAGCGACGACGATAGCGGTTGCAATTTATAAATTATTTAAAAGGAAAATATAATTTATGAATGTTCGAAGGTTTTATACATTCTCTATGTAGCTCCAGCAGCGTGCAAATGTTGTGTTTTATAGATATTGCGTAACAGAGAGATACAAGACGCTAGAAATTTATTCATGAAATGCAAGGTACACTATTGAATACTTGAATATTTCGCGTTCCAATTAAATACTTATTCGATAGTTTAGCAGGTGCGCATAGTATTCTGAACCGTAGATTCGGAAGTTTCGAGAGGAAATTTATTCGAGATACATCGATAATTTGCATATATTCATGCTCTAGACAAACTTTTGCGAATCAAGAAGTACGTATATACGTTTCCTGATCAACGAGTCCTGTATTGTTTAAAATCTTCCAAAACCACAACGTAACATTCGAATAAATTTTCACCCAAGCCGAAAATTTGAACTGGCCTGGGGTTAGGTACGAATTCGTTTGGAGTTAAAGCAAACTGAATCAGTACACGTATGTTTCTAAGCGTTAGTTGTATCTAGATCAGATATGAGTTAGGTTTACCTAGATCCACACAAGCATCCTACACGTTAGGGTCTAGGTGACATATGGGTTAGGTCTATCTAGGTTTACCTACACATTCTCCATGTTCCAGACGGTTCGTGTGTTTCCATGA
The DNA here is from genome assembly GCF_001483705.2 of Eufriesea mexicana. Classification (NCBI taxonomy): domain Eukaryota; kingdom Metazoa; phylum Arthropoda; class Insecta; order Hymenoptera; family Apidae; genus Eufriesea; species Eufriesea mexicana. The sequence goes on along the minus strand of NW_016908532.1, from coordinate 607,953 downwards.
TCCGGGTTACAGATCGGTCGAGTGCGGCCGAGCTGTGGGTTAACCCTATCTTATATTTTCCATTTCTTCTGTCCTGTTCGTCGATCAATAACCCTCAGCGTGTTCCAAGCTATATAGGTAAGCAAACAATTAATTTTATTCTCAAGAGTTTGCTCATCTTCGAAGAAGTTTTTAATTATACCTTCTCTGTTACACCTTCCAGAATGATAAATCGCAATTTTCTGTTTGCCATCGAGCTGATGAAACCTGAATCGATTTTGTTTTTTAAAAATTCTTAATGGACAGATGCATTACTCGATACGTGGAATCGCTGAAGGATTTTTATTTGCAAGCAGCGAGCCAAAGGTATTTTCTAAACTGCTCCAAGTGTGACGCCCCAGGGATTGCATCCTCTGAATCGTCTTCAGCCCAAGACGCCATTAGCACCGAATCAGCCTGCGAGTTTCTCGCACCCTCCGTGCAGAGGTTTGAAAAAAAGAACGAATCGATGTTATTTGTCCCGATTTCTTTCGTGGCTTTTTCGAAACCTCGTTTAGCACATTTCTTATTCGTGATTTGCAGAAAGTTCAGAATCACCTTCGTTTCGTGTTCCGATGTTGTCATCGAAAGAAGGAAATTTCTTGTCCTCGATTCTAGGTAGAATAAGACAGGACGTGGAGTATTTGGTGGGTTTCCTGTCGCGTTTCGTTGGTGCTGTTCCATGTTGTTTGATTCAGTCACGTTTTCCCGCAATGTTCTTAAAGTGAGATTGCTGGGAATCAGAGGGTAATTGGTATAGAACCACTTGCTCGGCTGTTGTAACAGGAAGCAGCTACTTGTAGCGATTGAGAAATTCGCCTAGAAATAGTACAGTCAGTATCGTAAAAAGAAAACGAAGAATCAAACGTGTATCGAAATGTCACTTACTTGCAATCTGACAAAGATTTATATACCAATTCCAACTTGTTATATAATGATATCATGTAAGAATACCATTCTGGATATATCAGCCACAAGCACAGTCGTGTTCCACAAAACCCAAAAACTTAAAGATAAGTCAGCCAAACATTCTTTCCTCTCAGAAAATGCTTTAGTCAAAACATTGGTGTAATGAAGAAAACTGTTATTGACATTCTGCAGTAATAATTTTCAAATTAGTGATGGAGCGTTCTCAGCCAATAATGTAACATATCTATATTATTTACTAGGACTACTGACTTTCAACGTGTTCCTAAACTTAGTATCCGCGAATAATAATAATTAAAGTAGTATGATAAAAATAGATAACTACACTGTAACATTTACAACTCGATAAAATCAATATAAACCTTACCAAGTGCAGCTTATGTATGTCATCAGCAACTGCCAGAAGAAAATACTCAAAAGCAGTCATCGGGGTGAATTTTGTCACTGTCAATCGAGCAATAATTCAATGTCCATTGCAAAAAGGAACTTCACGCTCGATCGACGTATACACGAATTTCCGCCAAGGATGATCCCAAAGGAAGCGACCGAAGTTGCCAATTGCGTCTGCTGTTCATCGGTGGAAGTTAGGCCGGAGGATTGAGCGAATGAAACGCAGGAACCGTGGGTAGACATTTCCGCAGCTATCAAAGGCGCGATGGGGAAGAGGGTGGTGCAGTAGGTAGAACAGGAAGGTGGAGGAGATGTAAATGGTGCGCTTCATTAACGTGAGTTACCGTCACATCCATTATTCGCGGTAACCGAGCTGACAAGCGCGATTCCAGCTTGTCCAGGGTATTACCGCGCCGCGTTCCTTCCTGGACAGCCAAATTGGAGCGAGCTGATGCCGTCGTTCCAGAAAACGTTCCCCGCGACAGCGTACCGCGTAATCGCGCGAGTCTGCCTTTAATAAGAGGTGAAACGTTCCTTTTCCCATCGCGAAGGATCGGTCGACTTGCTCGACCGGGCTTTGTGCGATTAAGATACTTTCGTTAATTTCACGCTCACCCTCGTTCGTCCGAATGGACGTGTCGTCTTGGTTTGCAAAGCAACGCGGCACCCGTCTTCCAGCGACGTGACGTTCCTAACGAAGCGACGAGTTCGTGCACCTTTTACGAAAATAACGCTGAAACCGACGTTTGTCGCGTTCGCGCAGCCTAAGTGGATGCTTCTTTTTTAATGAAGTAACGAGATTTTGTTGGAATATGGGACAGGACGTATACACGCGCAGAATTTCCCTTGCCCCACGCTGCCTTTGAGATGGCTGCTGTTCTCGTCTTAAATAACACGGTACTCGGAATACCAATAATATCATAGTGCAAATTATTTGATACTTCAACTTTGTGCGATCCTTCGTAACCACAATTTTGATTATTCGCAACGGGGAAAATCAATTGGTCCATGGTTCCTTCCTCGACCTAAAATTTAAAAATACGGATAAATGAGCGTGTAATAAATATTATAGAAAATTTAAATTAAAAAGGAATAGTACGTTGGTAAAAAAGGATACCTTGATTTTGCTACCGATTTTAGATTACGTGTACTGTTCTTCGTAGAGCGCTGAGGCATGGAGCATGCGCGTGATTCTGACTGTTAGGCCTCGCATAGGACCCTCGGATTGACTGGGCGGCGGCAGGGTGGACAAGGGCCAATTGGGAGGGCACTGTGGCCGAAGTTGTCTTGTACACGGGAGTGCATCTCGTAGGCTAGTCAGTCTTTCGAAAATCGCGCACTCGTTCGGGTGTGTCGCGATTTTTAATTTGCTCGCGTCTTTTATATGTCATTCCCTATTTTTATTAAAATATCTTAGCATTGCGACAGTAGAGCTTCAGTACACCGAATCGAAATCCCCTTTGTAAGATACGATATTTAATAAAAGTGTTAGTAGAATCACTTAATTCGCTCCATGTTAGATTAGGGTATTTTTGATACAGATAGCGCCAGTAGGATGCGCCACTAGGGCGCATGTCGGGTCTCGATGCGTAGCCACCTTCACGTGGTGAGACCTGGTAATTGGTACCATTTTCCCAAGAAAAATGTTTGGCAAAGGATACCAAGCTAAGAGCTACGCAACAAAGTTAAAATATTAGTTAGAAACTAGTTATAAGTTAGTTATACGTTAATTATAAATTAGTTATTAGTTAATTATAGGTTTTATACATAAATCAGTAGTAACCTTACAATATTTCCAATCTATTGTAAATTTTCAAAGTTCCTTTCGAACTTTGCTAATTTTGCGTAATTTAATACATATTTTGATATTCACAGGTACATTAGATATTTCTTCGTTATATTTCTGCGAATAGAGGATTGAAGGAGGATTATTGAAAATGCTAACAATGTAATTCAATGTAACAGTTAAATCCTGAAAATGAGCTTCTCATGTACAAAATTATTATTAAGCTCACTTAGACATACGATATAGAGTTTTGAGGAACAGCAGCTAATAATAATATGGGGAATAAAATAGAAACAAAATATATATGTAGTATTGCCGGATAATAAACTTGGGTTTGGCTCAGGCGTATTATTTGGAGTGCGAGCAGAAGGATGAATGACCATGCGCAAGAATAGTGTGAACGGGATGTTTATGAAAGTATCGGTTGCAAATGAAGAGTGGCTAGGAATGCGTCTAACAATAAGTATTTGGACTACGTGACCCGCTGAGGGCAAGGCTGTAAGGAGTGCGTGGGAAAAACGTGATTGGGAAAGAGAGCATGGGTATGAAAGAGGATAGAATGTATGGTTTTAAATAAGAGTGCATGGGTGTGAAGCAGACAGTTCTTGGGAAGAGTGATCAGAGCTGAGTTGTTAGTTGTTTAGTTGTATTTTAGTTGTAACGGGCTGAGTTGTAATTGTGTTGTTAAGTTGTAGTTGTAGTTGATATATCTATATGCGTAGGCTTAATCGTCACCACATATTGTATTATTATTTTATTAGTAATAAATAGTTCTATTATTTACCACCACCCAAGTCTCTACATATATATACGTGACATCGTAAATGTTTCGAGTCACCAAAATGATGACCAGAGTGAAAGCGAAGAAATAACGACCGGTGCGCCATCATTCATCGACAAAGGAGACGTTCGTCACGTTGGAATCTGGAAATTGTTAAGTACGATATTCCGTAGATATTAATTGGAGTTGGAATTAATTCCCTTTTCCCCCATCCGTGCCATTACGAGCCACCTGAAAACTTGATTAGTATTCCCCAGAGCTGCGCCAACACGCTGACGGTGAATTTCTGTGAATAGTTGGAAATCGAAGTAGATATAGAGGACTCGAGCGCCATCTACGAGCTGAGCTATGCCAGAGAGTAAAGTCTGCTCTCCAACTTTCATTTGTTATGCGTCTGCCGAACGAGAGGAATGTTTTATCGAAACTTATTCTATCCTCGACTTTGATCAGCAACCGCTGATATTCTTCTAAACGTTGTTCACTAGTTCCACGATCCTCCATCATTGCGTCGATGTTGTCGCAGCATGGTCGCGTGATCCTCTCTATTTTCGATTATTAAAGTCGTTGCTCATTAATTTTCCCGAAGCAACGGAACCGAGCAGCGAGCTCTGTCTCCGCGTGCAGTTTATCCAATCGTGTTGAGAAATTATTGGCCCTGCAATTTTACCTCTCGTTTATCCACCTTCCCTATTCGATTTCTATTATTTCAGCGGAATAACATCGCGATGCACTGGTAATTCGAGTATTACGTTAAATTCGCGAACGCGACGTTAATTAACGCGACATCTGTTTCGCTTCTGCGAAGTAAACCGTAGTTTATCGTCCCCCAGTGCGGCCATCTTGAAACGCGCATTGTTCCTTTCACCGCGCATCGATGAACGAACACGCGAAACGTATCTTCGATCGGAGCGTGATAAATTAAGGTTAAATATTCGGAGAAGGGAGTATGCGTTAGATAAACATCGAAACGGTCCGACTGTTTATACAGTCGATCGAATCGAGGTCATTACGCGATCATTAAATCATGGACGTTCGAAAAATATTTCCGCGGTATTATTTGTTTAACGCGATAAAAGAAATATAAGCGAAGCAACGATTTTCACTCGGTATGAGAACAAAGAGACTGATTTATCATTCTGATATTGATCGGAAACTGCGATGCAATTTCGACCACTTGAAAATTAATACTGCACGGTATGACAGGTGTGTGGTACGCGACGCGGAAAAGTGATTATATCGTTAATCATCCCTCCGATCGGTGTAGCTAACGGATCCGTCTCTTTTGTTTTTATTCCAGCCGAACGGTTGGTTGATTGGGCCAACGGAAAAATCTCGATTAACATGCAAATCGACTTTCTTCCGATGTAGATTATTTCAAGAATCACCGACTCATAATTAACGCTGGAAATCTAACGGCCTACGGCGGCTCGCACGGACAACTTCGTTTTAATATAGCACGCTGATTGTCGCCTCGACGTTAATTAATACGATCGCACAAAGGACCAACCTGCTGCCTTCTTCGATGTCTCTCCTTTCCCTTCGTTGCTTCGCTTTAAAACTGCTCTCTTCCGTGGATATTCCGTGGAAATTGACACGCGACCGTGCATTTCGAAATTCACCGTAATACGAGTCGAGACACGAGTTTGCCTGGTTACTCGATATACACGTAATTATTCCGGTTTCACCACGCATGCGATGTAGATCCATGTCAATTTCTATTACACTCGCGCTACGTTTCACGAGTTTTCGATGGAAACAATCGAAACAGGACTGCCAGTCGCGAACGCGTTGGATTTCACCCTAACCTATATCGCCGTTCGGCTGGTATTGTCTTTCATTCGCAGGCCGTGCATTTCGTTGCGTGTATTTCACTTTCCGATTATCGATAATCGAGTTTCATTTTCGCGACGTGACACTCGGATGAAAGATCAAAACGATTACGCATACGCGATACATTTTCCGGTAAACACGAGACGCGTTCGCACGTGCGTACAATTAAACTCGCTGAGTAACTCCCGCAGTCGCCGCCAGAGGAGAGACTCGATCAAGCGTACGGAAATGCCCGCGCGATTTGAAATACTTTTCGTTTAATTTCTTTAAATTTGCCGTATTTCGACATTCCTGATATCGTTTCTCGAGCGCAACGTCTGCGACGAGGTTTATCTAGTGCCCCAGCGTTTCTTACACCGCTCGTGAATGTTTTATAGTTCGTTGCTTCTTCGTCACCGATTTTTAATCTTGTTTACAACGCCAGGGTGCGTCGGCGGGATGTAATTAAATGTTAAGGGCTGAAAAATGAAAGAAATTGCTGGTAACAATACGGAATAGTGGAAAGGGAGAGAAATATCAGATGCTAATAACCGTGAAGAGTGGCCTGGTGTTTTCGCGGTGGAATTTATTTTTGCCATCGTGGGGACGAAATTAAATAAATGGCGAGAGAAAAAATAGCAAACTGGTTGAGGTGATGTCGCGGGTATGAGCTTTCTAACGGTCGGTTCAGCCAACAATTTCCGAGCAACGACCGCGCGAAATTCATGGCTGCCAATTATTTGACGCGTTCCTCGAGCGCCGCTTGAAATACTACCATCGATGCACGTTCACACCTCGCTACGTGATACGCGTTGCTCGCCTATATTTACCCAAGATATTGTTTGCCAATGAAAAAAAAAATTATGGTTTTAAACAACTCGATTTCCACGCTAATTAAAGTATGAAATTTTCAATGGACGCCCATTCGTGCCATTTTAATGAATATGAGTCATATTTGTTGATTTTATTTTCAGGATACGCGGGATACTAAAAGAAGGTCAAATTAAAAATTCTGTTTTCGAAAACAGTGTTGGTTCGACAATAAATCTGTTTTTAATTTATATATAGCGCTTTCTATTCAATCGGTCAAACGAATGAAAGTTATTGGGCGTGAATAATGCCCAATTTAACGTAATCAATAAATTAAAAAAAAACAATTTTTAAACATCGATAAAGGAAATTCATTTTTTCATTTGAGCTTTAAACGCGAATATGAAATAAGAAACTAACAATAGAAAAAGTACATGTGTATTAGGAGAATAATCACAAACCCAAGCAACCATAGTGATCATTTTTAATAATAACCAAAATTTCTAAATAAATCTTCCAAAAGTTGAAAAACTGAATGAAAAATTTTAAAAGAATTTAATATCGCGCAAAAATTAATTCTTTAACGTGCAATCGTAACTTTTAATCAGAAATACATAAGAACTCTCAGCCTCTTGCAAGTAATTTGAAAGATTCGTGCACAATTAGTTCTCCTTGATTTAAGGCACGATTTCCAATAGTACAACGACCATAATTCTCGATAAACATTCATGGATATATAAAATCCTTGGGGAAATAATCGCATACATTGTGCATCACCTTTCACATAAAAATGACAAATACTATCCGCGTTTAATCCCGCTAAATTGATGCCGGAATCTATGGAAAAACAATTCCCCGAGAAATCTATTAACTCACCAGATAATCGAACCCCTAGATACGCTTTCATTTAAAATCCGATAACTCAGTGGAAGCTTGTGCCCGAAAATGATTGTATTCCTGGATCATGGGTTACCGCGCATGCGCACCGGAAATCCGTGATTTATTCAAAAAAGCAAAAAAGTGTAGTCGAGTGGTAGGCAAGAGCAGCAATAGCAGTAGTGGTAGTAACAGCAGGAGTAGCAGACTGGCTTTTCTCTTTAAAACCCGGAGGCGGTAGTCGTGGAACGGAGTGAACCCAGAGAGAGTAAGAGAGAGAGAGAGAGAGAGATGGGAAAGGAGAAAGCCTCCCCTATCTTTTCGCGTGCCTTCCACGACCAGCTCATTTATCAAGCTGGCTTCCATTAATATCCGACAAAATAGTACAGGGACGCGTGACATCCCATAGAAGTCATGGCTGTCCAGCTAGCGCCACTGGGTTCTGCATCTCACGGTATATCTGGCGAGCTTTCGCACGCGCCTCCACGGCCACGTTTTCGGATAGCACGGTTGACCGACTCCAGCTCCCTCGAGCGTATGCCGCGTGACGCGATTAGTAATGATCATCCGTTGCTCTCCCGTACGAGTTTGTAAGCAATATCAGCTCACGGAGCCTCCACTTCCAGCCTTGTTTCCTTCCGAACACATTTTCACGACTCGAACTTGGCTTAATTGCTAATCTTGGTGAACGAGAACATTGTTGATTTTGCAGCTGTGTTACGCCTGTTAACAGCATTCCATGTAAGCGATAGATTCTCGGCATTGTTTCGACGGTCTAACGGCGTGGAAAGGTACTTTAACTCGATTAGCAGCAATGAGCATTGCGTAGATGAAACGAGGAATTTGATCCGATTAGTTACTCATTCTTTATATGCACTCTGCTTGAGAACTATTCGTGACAGCTTTGCGTAGAATTAGGAAACAATGTGCATACGTTTTTGTGCGACGAGTCGTGTGTGTTTCGTGCTCCGTCTTAGTCCGTTCTGTATTGTAGAGAATAAGACGTGTACAGCTTAAAGTGTCATATATTCAGTTTGTAATATTAAAAGGTTGCATTCATTTTCTGCACGCCTAAGTTACTCTCGATGCAACAGACTTTAATGGAGGTTGAAGATTCGTGTATTAACCGTTGCCATTTAACTCACTAGCGCCACCACGGCTTATATCTCCGATGAACGTTTAACGTGAATATGTATCGTTGAATTGTTTCCCAATTTTGCTGATACAATCTTGCAATTTTCTTCTCACTACGCGTGTCATATTGTTCACACAAATTTTTCAACTGTCACGTATGTCATGACATCATCCTACTCGTGAAAGGGGTAAAATGAAAACGAGAAGTTATTATAATTTCAAGAGCGTGAAGGGACACTCCAACTCGATTACGAGAAATTGGTATTGAAGATAGAAGTGAGATTTAATTGATGTGATTAGGTATCCTTTAGATTTCAAATATTTTTCTTACACACTTCAGCGGTGGTTAAAAATTCATGTATTGAATTAAAAATACGAGAGGTTACACGATGACTTTAAAGAGGATAAAGAGATACTTAAACTGAGAAAGTGAAGTGAATTTAATTGAAGTGATTAGGTTTCTGACGACCCTTTTTATGGATTTCAATAGAAGATTGAAGAATTGAAGATTCGTATATTACGGCAGAAACACGAAAAATTATATGATAGATCTAATAATAGAAAAGGTACCTCAACTCGATTAGAAGAAGCTAAATAAATTTTATTTCAAGAATAATTTAATCTTGATAATATTTCTATTCTACTTCAAAATTTGTAGACAATGTGTCTATTACAATTTTTGACAAGTTCTCGAATTATTAAAACAATTCATATACTGTGGATCTTTAATTTTACAAAAGCTATACACTGTAGCAGTCGAGTTTTAAATTAGCCAGTTGAAACGTTTACGTTCTCGTTTTTCGGAACAGCTAGCCATCGACATCACCAGCTGTTGATTGTGTTTCGAATTGAAGCTTCAGGCGACAGGTAAAGTCGTGAAGAATTAAATGAAATCGACGATACAGGAAAATGTTCAATTTTTAAAAAGATGTTCAATTATTACTTATGATAATAATAATTTATCATAATTCCGATTTTTAATTCGTAGATTATACGAGCAATATTTCAGGAGAAAATAGTTTCGGTGTCTCGAGATATTTTGATGTTAAAATTCTGAAAGTTCTACTTTCGTTTGACTCTAATGCACTTCTTTAGTAACGGGATGCATGTTTGAAAATTCAAGACGTAAAACCTGGTCTGCGTTTTCCGACACGCGGGAGAATGAAAAAACGCTGCAAAGTGAATCACAATGATAGAAAAGTAAATTGACTCGGAATATCATGGAAAAGTCGTTTGACTTTTATGGATGCCGTATGTAACATGGTACAGGTGCTTCCAACACCATCATATGTTACTTTGAAGTCATAAAATACTACTAACGTTATCTGCCATATGTTTTTTAGGCTTTTATAAGATTAAAAAGAAGTTGAATTTTACTCGATTTCCAGTCAACATTTACAAATACAATTATCGTTTAAAAAAATTACTTACTTTGAAACGATAATTGATTACTTTCTTTAGTTACTTAATCTATTTTAATTACACTTAAAAAGAAAACAAAACGAAAAAGATAATTAACTGATAAAATTCGATACTTCCAATTTAAAGACAGAAATTATTACATAGAAATGAAAGTAAAATAAAATTAAACTAAAATGAAAATACAATAATATAATAAGGAATTAAACTTGCACGTGAAGAACATGTAAGATATTTAATTAGTGTTGCAAGATCAATCACTATAGATGCGTCATTTTAAATTTCCTTTATAGAGAAGGAAATTTGACCAACATATAAAAATTCTCTTATGTGGACATTTGTATTTCCACCATACTATTTCAATTAATATTATCCAAATATACTAATGGGTGTCCCAAAATTTACGCAAGAAGTAATTTTGATAGAAAACACAGGTTTTTAATTAAAAATTGTAAATTTTTCATTGATTCATAAAGTATATATCGGTATACTTAATATCTTTCTTTTTTTTCGTTAGCAACACTTTACCGCACAAATGGCACAAAATTCAAATCTTGCGTGAATTTTGGAACACCCTATATATTCACACCACAGTTTAGTAGTTTCAATATTAAATACGATCCCATTAAGAATCCCCAAATGTACGAAAAAATTCCCGAAGTGAATTACAGGGCGTTTACCACCCTTCTCACAGCAGGTATCATATATTACACCACCCCATACACCGTGGAAGCGTCCTGTGATAGGGACAGTAGGGGTTCCATTGATCGAAAATAGGGGTGGCGTGAGTTTTAATGTCCCAAAGCGGTACGTAGTCAGTTACGTCACGCTTTGAGTGCATACTTCATTTCGGTGCATTAAGATCGTTAGAGCACGCATTTCGAGGTGCAAATAAAGAGGAAGGCGGCAACGCGGGTGCTTTGAAAAACGATGAAAACGTACAGGTATAGGATTGTTCGACGAGTGGCAAGTTTTCCCGATAATGGGGCTATCGTCGTTCCTTGTTTTTCTTCGACTACGCCCGCGGCAGCTCTACCGATAGCGCTGCCAACAACGTCCGGCCCCTCGCGCCATCCTCTTCCTCCAAAGGAAAACGATTACGTACCCAACGCGACTGATATCAGCCAAATGTTAATGAAGCCTGATTAACTTGCACTCCAATTTATTTCCACGCAGTGCTGATTAAATGTCTGACTTTCCTTGCCTTCGTGTTGCTGCAATAATATATTATTAATAAAGAGTGATATTTATTTGATGTATTTGCATTTAATATTCTTTATTATACTCTTACTATACTTACCATACTCTTGATAGGCGACTGATGTGAGGAACTAATGAATTCTGAATTGTATTAATTGTCTCCTATGTCATAGATCTAAAAATTTTCTAAAAAAAAAGAGAATTAATTTTAATTAGGTCGATTTTCAGAAGACAAAGAATAATTGCAAGAATGAATTGCTATCTACATTTAACGAGTTAATAAACGAATATAACGTTAATATGCAAGGTAACAAGATGACACGATACAATTGCGTATTTATCCTCTCCTGTATTCAGGGATATGTATTAATAATCTTGGAGTGTATGATACTTCTCAAAACACTTCAGAGGATGGAGTGCTATTTGGCATAGAAAGCTCCTGACGAGCAGCACTCGTCAAGTCAGTAAGAGAGGTTAAATTGTATCAAGGTCGCAGGTCGAATTTTGAAATACTGAAATAACGACCATAATTCGTGATGAGCTTCCAATGGCAGAATATGCAATGAAAAATTCCACTCAGTTAAGAATTCTAAGAATCTATAAAATAAATATAATTTATATTATAAAATAAAAAATATCTATTTCCACATCAACTGTTCTAGTTTAAACTGAAAAAATATTAAGTTACGTGTCAGAGTATGATGAACCACAAATAAATTTTAATTAGAGGTTAATACCTCGATTACGTATCCATGCACTCACAGACATTCGAGTTGGATTATTTAGCTTCTCAAAATGGAACAAAAATGGCGCACTGGATGATTACAGAGCGAACTTGATGTTTGCTGTTTGGACAAACGTCGCATTCAAACAGCCAGAATTTCTACCAGGGAGACGCTAATCGTTGACCTGTACAAGGCAGTGCTGAGAGTGCCCAAATCTGCAGTCCAAACACTGAAACTACGAGTTCCTCCTCAGGCGATATTAATTTTGAACTTCAGAAATTATTTTGCCAGATTTGGAACGCGAGTAAAACGAAATGGAAGACGTAATGCTAATATAGAGTGATCCTCCCGCTTAAAGACTTGAGAACGGTAGCACAAAAACATCACAGTAAGAAAAATTACGCATGAATCAAATACCTTGATACTAAAGTTAAAGAAAATTCAAAAGATATAATTAATAATTGTGTTCTGTGAACAGGTTATATACCATTGTTCAACACGAATTTTAATCTGTAATATCCATTAGGTACTTCTTGTTCAGTTCACTTTCCTGAAAACTAATCCATAATAAATATTTATACATATTAGTAATCAAAATGGTATAATGAATATAAATAGCCATTTATAATTACATTTCTATTTCAACAAATGTTAATATCAATTTTACTTACAATATATTTCAGTAACTACAAATTAAAGTTGTTTTGACTCATTGGTAATTCTAGTGTTATCTACCTAAGTGTAAATGTCAAGAGACATTGAAAAGATGTAATAGAAAAGACACTGCTATCACGCTTGCTTCAGTTTACATTAAAAAACACTAGGCGGCGTGATAGGGCTTTATTTATCTCAAGCGTAACTAGTTGAGATGGCGCAGCGATCGAGTCCGAAGCAGCGTCAGTTGCACGTCGCATCTCGATGCAGTGACACTTATAGATCGCGTAGGTAAACATCGTGGTCACGTTGCGTAACATCAAACTATTAAAAACGAATTGACAGATCGCACATACAAACACGACTGCGATATTTTTGTGGGGTTCCTGTTCTTGAGCACCCAACGACAGCATCACTCGGTACTATTTTCATTTATCGAGGCTATATCAAAAGAAGTGAAGGACTGTACATCGAATTCCAACGCTTTGTCTTGCCACTCGATAATATCATTGGTAACGTCAGATCCTGTAATATCGATCGAAGTTTCGCCGTGCTTCTTAGTCGAGGATCAAAAGGGTACAAACGCTTTCTCTATTTGTAGTTTTGCTTCATCGGGCCACGAATAAATAATATCGGGCGCTGCTTGCGCCTTTCACGTTTCCCGATTGACTTTCAAATTAGAGAACGTCTCGCGACACTCGTCGATATTCGAAAGCAATTAAAGTTCTCTTTCTTTCAGGCTTTTTGTCTGCCTGCTTTATGCGTCTGGCTTTCTTCTTCGCGGCTTTCTCCATTACTTATCGGCAGGCTTTGTGAGGAATTCTCTTTAAAGCGGCCTTTACCCCCACCCCTCGTCTTTTTCTCGACTAATTCAGTCTATTGTGACAAGGTACGCTCGAGGACCCTGTTCGTTTATGCAACGAACGCGCAATGGTCCTTTTTTCCACCAACTATGTTTTTATTCGACTATTCCTAATCTAATACACGTTGATTTCCCTTGACATCCTATTATTATAATCTTCAACTATAATATTTATTTATAAAAAATTTTATGTTGCTAATAATACCGTAAATGTGAATTTGCTTAGATTGTAAATTAATATAAAATGGATAAATAAATCACGACAGATGAAATAATAAATTTTCTATTTGAATTTCGGAAAGTGAATTGTTATTAAATTAATTGGTATAATTGAACATATGAAGATTGATGATGGAAATATTTCTAAAATCGTTTATTAATGAAACAGATTTCTATCATAAATTTATGTATTTCTTAATGAATGACATTTGTCTATTTGTACTACGCGTAATGTAAAATATACAATTGCTTAGAACAATATATCTAATTAACAGAAGTAAAATACCGACCACATATTTCCCATCATATTCGGTACTTGGAAATTCAATCCAAAAACGATAATATCTATTATTAAACTAATCAGTTTCGTGCCGCATCATGTAACAATTATGTGCGTAACAATTAAATTTTTGGCGTTCTAATCGATCATTACGTAATATTGCTCGCTTCAACATCGACAATCTCCATGAATTTTTAAAATTGGGTTTAGTAATTGCCTTCCGTATTAATTTATCGTTGATGTATATATGTTATTAATTTTATATAATAAATTTTATGCTTCATATGGTCTTAACACAAATCACAAAAAAAAGTAACTTTCTGCATATATACATAAAAATAAATTAAATAAACTTTACGTATGTTTTCAACCCTTAACCTAGCCCAAACCTAACCTCAATCGAACGAAACGAAGAAAACACAGTTTCAAAATATCAGTGTTTCTCGCATTCTCGTTTTTCCTCTTTCCATCACACAAATTCTAAAAGATCATTTTCTCGGATAAGAATTTAAATATAACCTCAAACTGCGCACGTTAAAGGGAACTGTATTTCCTGTACTTCCAGACATAAATTCACCGCCATTCGGAATACCTCTAGCGCCATTTTATAGCATCACGTTGGGCTATCTGTCCACCATTTTCCTGTCTCATTCTCGTATACCGTCTACGGTGATCCCACGTCTCGAGTTCGGATATTTAAAAAGTTTCGAAATACCAGCGCAGAGGCGGAGGTCGTGTTTACCATAGGAACTCTCCGAATTTTTATCGAACGATTTGAAAGTCAACACCGTCACACAGCCGCGGGGAGATCTTTTAAAACGGATTAGAGTTGAAGCGCGTTCGGGAATTTCCGCTTGGAGTCGTCTCGACGACGCGCGAATCCAGCAGATACGGAGATCTGGATACCAACTTGATCTATGTAATTTTCTTTTGAAACGTATCGCAGTCAGGATCGATAGACCGGTTCAGGCAGCTCTTTTCAGACGCACACGTTTACCTTCTGCCCGCCGACCTTTATTTATACGGGGTGTTTCCGATCGTGAAGCCATTTTATACGCGTCAAACCGATGAGGCAGATCACGTTACATAAGCCTAGTGGAAAAGTGACATCCTTCACGTTCTTTCAGAAGGTCTATTGATTTTCGTGGCAACCACATTGAATTCGTTAGCAGATAATTTGTTGATTAATGGATCCAATAGATCGGATATGATATATAATGCATTTATGTTTCAAATTACGGTGTTATAAGTCTTTGAAATATAGCCGACTGAGAAGTTTATTAATTAAATTATCAATTTTATGGATATATATCGTTCAGTCTCATTGTACAATTCTTCCTGTTACCGTGAACGTAACAAAAGATATAAGCTTGGATTATTTATAGCTGCTTCCAAGGGTTAACGTGAGAAATGGTATTATAAAAGTTGATATAAAATATTTTATATGGGAAAATAATCGCACCGCCATGAATCGAACGAACTAACTCCTTTCGCTAGAATTACGAGTGCAGCTGAGCCGTATTGCACTGCACCTTCCGGGGTGTTCTGGTGAGCATCATGTACTCAAAATTATTATCTAAATATATCAAAATATAAGCGAGGACAAATGTATGATTACATCGTGTAAATGTAATAATAAAGCATAATAAAAATGATTTAATACAAGTGTATAAAATTTATATCCATAATCAATTACTTCAACAGCAATATTCTAAGCTTCTGCGTTCTCTGTTGCACCATAGTGTAGAAGAATCAAATTACACGCTTCAATATTATTACCCATGAATAAATCATAGTACTAGGGGTAAACCCCATTATCGCTGTATCGTGATTCGATAGGACAAAAGTTCTCAGATTATACCACAGAGGTCATGTATCTTGTCCCCTCGCTGTTGATGAACAAACAGCCCATGGCTACGAAAGATAAACTCTTTTCAGGATAGTTTATTGCACGGCGATTCGAAGAGAATCAAAGACATAAAAGGTTTCAATAACCGGGGGCTCTCCTGGCAGGTCGACACGCGCCCCATCTCCCAAAAGGATTTCACATTGTCGAGAGCTGTACGACACGTTTTATTTCCCCTCTTTTCCCCGCGATGCATCGGTCGAAACCTGATTCGAAATTGTCTCGAAACGTGCGTTATTCTCCGAGCTCGTTGCAGTCCATTAATTTCGAAATTCCCCTAGTGACAGGGAGATGGTTCGCGTAAGAAGGCGATACACGATTCCATTCTACCTCCGTTTCGTTTTTCTCTGGTTTCTCGTTAGAAATCTCCTCGAGAGAAGCGCACTCTATCGGCACGACAGCTTAAATGGAATACTTTTTAAATGGAGTCTGTTCTTCTACAATGGCAGCTTCCGACGGGATTCTTAGACGCACGGCTCGAACACCGGCTTACGTTTGACGAAAATAGTGCACTTTCCATTATGGTTCATCGTTTCGAGGAACGAAGTGGATCAAAGGTGCGCGGAAGCTTCCAATCGTCAAATGGATTTCGCTATTGCGACGCCCCCTTATAATATTGCTGGCTTACCCCTCTCTTTTTATTTTATTTTCCATCAAACACTCTGGGAATCGTATAAGCTGTGCTTCTTTTTTCTCCGCGATCGCGTTCGACGATCACTGTCTTTTTTCCTCGTGTCACTTTTCCATTATTCACATCACGTGACTACTCGATTAAAATTTTTAATCTAATTTAATACCTTTTTGAGACTCCGGCAAGTTTGTAAATCTTCGACCAAACGTGAACCTGGAAACAGGATTTGCGAGATTGAATTTCTTTGAAAATGTAATTTTCGAAAATTGATTAAATTATAAATGGTAATCCTGTTCAGTGTTTTCCTTTTCCCTTTTCCGCTGCGTTGAGGTTATGTACATCACGCGACTATTCAACTAAAATTTCTAATGCAGTTTATCATCGTTCCGGAACTCGGACAGGTTTTGCTAAATTTTAGATTCAATATGAACACTTCTGTTTTAGAGTAGATCGAATTTTAAATAACGCTGAAGTCACTTCTGGGTAACCAAGTTTCCTCGAAAATGTCATCTTCGTAAATTGAACGAACACAGTTATAAACGGAAATCCGGTTCTTTGGTTTTAATTTACTATTCCGCAACACGAGTCGAGTCGGCGATATCGAACTTTCGGTGTGGTTTTGCACTATCCTATTAGATTGGTTTCAACGTAGAGAAGATTACTCGCATCGATTATTCGTTTTATTTCAATCTTACCTCAAATTCCAAATTAAAGAGCGACTGGTTTGTTGGATACCCTGAAAATATCACATTTTGCATTGAAATTTACTAGAATATTATCTTCGTTAAGATTAAATATTTACCTCACGAGTTATACGTTTTGAAAAGATAATCAATTTTAAATGTATTACTCTCACTCTCAAACCAAATATAATGATATTAATAAGATTCGATGAAAATGGGATCTTTTCAAACTTTTCATTACAATATCCATTACTAAATTAAGAAAAAATAATATAAATAAAACCAATTTCTTTTTTTAAATGTATAATAAAATGTTCTTCAAACGTCCTGAAAATTCAGTTATTGTAAATGTGTTTTGAAGATAATGTACACCTTTTCATGTGCCTTATTTCCATGTCTGGCCTCAATTGTTACTTCTTATCAGCACTATTCTATTTATTTTATTATTCAATCTTTCGTTTGGTATTCAATTTTAAATCTTCCTTGAACTAAAGATAGATTTTGCTTCGCCAGGGATATCGAGATATTGAAAATCATGGTTATGCACGATATATATAAAATGTCGAATCTCTCCTAATATAGGATAGAAGGAAGGATCGCCAACAGGTTGACTCGCAATGCCACTGGTTCCCGCATTTTATTTCGCGCACAAAAGCGAAGACGATAAAAAATGAAGTTTCTAGGCGAAGCATTTGGGATACGGGAATTGTATTTCCAGCATAAATTTCGGCTGGTCGATGGCTTCCCCGGTGGGAGAAAGACGGCGTAACAGCCATCCTAACTTCTCGCTCATCGCGTATTCTAGTCAGCAGTTTCG